>NC_091309.1:1991006-2186006 GCF_038502225.1 Cherax quadricarinatus | reverse complement strand
CACATAATAAAATTTACCAACTTGACTTGCGCAGTTCATTGAACATAGGCAAAAATCTAACATTTCCGCTACTTTGAGCTCAATTTCAAGGTACTTTTCGTCGTGAAAGCAATCAAAATCATGTCTATTTCTGTAATATATCTTCCATTCTATCAAACTAGTCCAAAAAAATAACCAGAAAAATCATACAAAAATATACTGCAAAGAGGCAGCTAATGGCCGAGAAGTTAACTCCCTTATTTATCGTCCATCTTTTATTCTTGTTGTACGTTAAGAAGCATCTTTCCTTTATACACTGCCCAAGTTTCAATGAGAGAGCCCAACAAACAACCGAGAAAAAAAAATATTTACCAAAAATCATATATGGCAAGCCAAACCCAGGTACTGGAAATAAGTCACTGTCTGACCTTTCTGGGTTATCCTAGGTTATCTACACATACACTGATATGTATGATAATCTATAACTATTTGTGTATACCTGAATAAACTTATTTACTTCTAGTCTGTCAACTGAGTACAAGAAACTGCCCATTCACTTATTTAAACTACCCAATAAAGTGGTCAGAAATTGGCAATTTGGCCAATTTCACACAAATTTCAACAGATGCCAATTTCAATAGGATCCAGAATAAACAATGCAGACATTCCTGGCACTAAAATAACATTTTCTCTGTTCATTAGTCACGGCTACAGGCCCCTCTTATATTACTCTTGCTTTTCATTTGAAAGTTTTATTCACAAATAAAAAAAATAGAAGATTTACCGTTATGCAGACTGCTGCATTATTGTAATAATTGTATAAATAATGTCAAGCCATTCTTGACTCCGTACTAGAATTTAGACTGGCAGGCGGGCAGGTATTGGACGATGACGTCATTTGTTTACTCTCGAGCTTCGCTAAAGAATAGAACATTTTCGCTACTGTGAGCGTAATTTCAAGGTACTTTTTGTCATGAAAGCAATCAAAATCATATCTTTCTGTAATATATATTTCATTCTATCAAATGAGACCGAAAAAATGAGAATATAACCATAACCATACAAAAATATACTGCTAAGCGGCCGCTAATGGCCGAGAAGTGAACTTCGCTATTTATGGTATGATTTCTTTCATTTTTGGTGTACGTGAAGAAGTATCTTTCCATCATACATTGCCCAAGTTTGAATAAGATAACCCAACAAACTGAGAAATATAATAATATCTTTATTTACTACACGTATATGTACAAGGTATACAGTCCTAGCTGACATCAGTGACATACTACTGTATAGAAAGCCGCTTGTTATGCAAAGTATTTCAAGAAAATTAGGTCAGTGTCCCAGGATAACAACCACACCAGTCGGCTAACACCCAGGTACCCATTTACTGATGGGTAAACAGACAACAGGTGTAAAGAAACACGCCTAATGTTTCTACCCTGGCTGAGAATCGAATATCTACCAAAAATCATATATGGCTAACCCAAGCCAGGTACTAAAAATAAGCCATGTTGACTTTTTTTGGGTTATCCTAGGTTCTCTACACATATGCTGCTATGTGAGATAATCTATAGAGAAAACTTTTTTGTTTCAGGCTAGCCCTGTGCTACACTCCGTTTTCTCTAATATAAGCCCCCAAGACAGGGATAGGAGAATGGTATTTGTGTACCATATCCTCTTCATACCTCCGTCGAACTGCTCGGTGTTATGCCAAATATTATTCATTCTGGAGTATTTAACATGTTTTATGTTATTTATATTGTTTCTTATGTCATTAGATCAACTGTGATAGGCAAATAAGCTGTAGTGTTGATATTAGCATAATAAAGCATATTCTCCTGCTTCATGAGACCGAGTTCATGACAACCGACAGTGGCTTCAAAGCCACCTTATCTTTAATGGATAATGTACTGTGCAGGTGCTTTACATAATGAGAAGCATTTCTTTTATTCATTGGAACCATGGCTAGGGCTAAAAGTAAGCAGGTTAAAACAATAAATGGAGAAAAAGAAATTGGAATGACTTATGCAGCAAGTAGCGCCACCAAACAGTACCAGCAGGGTGGTGTGGCGACCCTGGTAATATGAAATTATGCTAGCCAAAATTAGTGACGAATAACTGAAGGAACCGAATAACTGATTACCGGATTTGTGATGGCAGACCTGTACTGCACTTACTGAGTGGATATAACCTTTTACTAAAGGTACACCAATAAAGAAAAATGCATCAAACTAAAATTCCAAACTTCAACCACCTTAAATAGAGGTTACTTGCATAAAAATATTAAATATAAATCTTCAAAAAGTGTAAGAACTCGCATCAAAATTAACAAGTTTTACAGAAAATTAAACTCCAATTAATAGTCCATATGAAATGCCAGTCTGAAAAGCTAGGAATAAAACAAGTATAGATGCACAAGATATAAATGATCACATAGTAAAATATAAACTGCTCTGATAGGACTACTAAAATGAACAAAGGTCACAAATGCAAACCAAACTGAAAAAAAAAAAACCAAGCACATTTTTAGACTGCCGAAATGGAGTAAAGAATGAGCCAACAACTGCATTGTTAAATTTTATCACTTAACCCTTAAACTGTCCGACCTTGATTTCCCTATTTGAAAACACGTACAAAAAGATGTAGATCTATGTTCAGAGCGCTACGCAAGCGAACATAGATCTACGTTTGGACAGTTTAGGGGTTAATACTGTCCTGGTTATTTTCACAGCTTACTCCACTAGAGCTATGACTAAAATTACATATCAAAAACTACCAAGACTGCATAGTGTACTTACTGCCTTACCTCTATCTCTTTTACAGCATCCTCGCCAACAGTTTCACGGCATCGTTGCTTCCAATCTGATATCTCCGGCACATCATCAGGGTCATCTATGTTATGCTTCAGTTTTACATCATCTAAACTAAATTGTTGTCCTACAATTCCTGGAGGAAAAAAAATCACTGTCAATGCTTGCCAAATAACATTAAATGGTAGTGAAGTATAGTACTGGAAAAGGGAAAGTTAAATTTGTGGCATACTGTCCCATCTACTGAAAAAAAACAGCACGAGGTAACAAATGTTCGTACAAACAGCACAAAAAAAATACTAAAAAATCTAAAAAACATCAGATTACCATTATTTTACTGTCGAAGACTGATGCACTAAATTACGATTTACTGTTCTATAAACAGAGATAAAAAATTACAAGTGCAGCTCTAACTAAAATCAGACCAACGAACAACTTTCCACGTCAGCAGTTTTCCCTTCGAAAAGTAGGGCAACCAAAAATACAAGCTTACTTTATTTTAAATGGCCATCTTACCAGAAGCAGCAGTCATGCTTGGAAATGTCACAACTGCAGGTGTTTTTCCATGTAACTTTTTCCAAAGGTGCAAAAACATCAAAATCCATCCCCACCCCTTCACAGGGTAGGAATTATACTTACCAATTAGCTGGGTTTCCTGAACCTTTACAAATGCCTCATTCACACCGACAGCAGGTCAACTCCTGCAATCTAAAACAATGCTGGCTGAACATTAAAGTGCCTACCACTAAAACTTTCACACGAAACACTTTCTACGAACCCAGCGTCTCCCTTTCCTTCCATCCCAGATTTACACACCTTTGTCATCGTAATTTATTCTATCCGCTCTAAACAAGGAAACCACCACAACAATCCCTCAACTACTTTAACTTTCATAACTCAGTCCAGTTTCTATGCACTGAATTCTCTGCACAATACTCAAATCATACCACTTTAAAATGTGAAATCTACTGCCTTTAGCCTTCTTTCAGAAACTTAATACCCCATGCCTCACCTATATTAAAATTTGTCCAGTGCCACCATAATTTAGTAAATTTCCCACTTAGTTGCAAGAAACTTTTATTTCCTTCATCTATTTTTGTTTATCAACATTTTTCATAGGGAAAAAGTTGTTGATGCCTACAAACTATTATAGACACTATCAGTCCAAAAACTAGAGCTACTACCTACGAGTGAAAAAAAAAGTGTCCACATTGATGTTTGAACCTCCTTTGGTTAATTACGCAACATACTTTGACCTGCATCAAACAAGTTTCAACATATATATTAACCAAAAACCATGTTCCAAGTATTTAATAAAAATAAACCAAAACAAACAACTTTCTTTGCTAAGGTTACAATGTGCGTTTACATTTTATAACTCGATTGGAAAAAAAAAAAAAAAAAACACTATCATGCCGTGGCATTTCAAGCAGACTTAACCGAATACACAGTCTACTTAAGTCTGTGCAAGTGAAGAGTGGTAGAATACAAATATTTAGTATTTAACTATTATTAACATGAGGTAGTACAATTTACGATACGAGCATACATTCTTAAGTTCGTAGTAATGGCTTAATAGTCAAGGGATAAAATATTTGGTAGAGTTGCTTTGAATTTGGTTAGGGTTTTGCATAGTGTGGGTATGTTTGTTATTGTGAGAATATGATTTCTGAGTATGGTCCTAAACCGATTTGTGGGTAGGGGACCTCTTGTTGCTGTTTCTGGGAGAGAGTTCCAGATCTTCAGGTCCTTTATGTGCATTGCATTTTTGCATAGTGCAAGATGGACCCGAATTGTTACAAAACATGCCAGTGTTAAATCATAAATATTGTTACAGTAGAGAAAACTGTCACATTTCAAAGTATAGCACTCCATAGCACTCCTCTAACTCTCCATTTAATAACTCTCCTCTCCTATTTTTAACTGACAAATCCATTTGTTCTCTAGGCTTCCTTAACTTGTTAATCTCATCTCAAAAAGTTTTGGAGTGAGATTAACAAGTTAAGGAAGCCTAGAGAACAAATGGATTTGTCAGTTAAAAATAGGAGAGGAGAGTTATTAAATGGAGAGTTAGAGGTATTGGGAAGATGGAGGGAATATTTTGAGGAATTGTTAAATGTTGATGAAGATAGGGAAGCTGTGATTTCGTGTATAGGGCAAGGAGGAATAACATCTTGTAGGAGTGAGGAAGAGCCAGTTGTGAGTGTGGGGGAAGTTCGTGAGGTAGTAGGTAAAATGAAAGGGGGTAAGGCAGCCGGGATTGATGGGATAAAGATAGAAATGTTAAAAGCAGGTGGGGATATAGTTTTGGAGTGGTTGGTGCAATTATTTAATAAATGTATGGAAGAGGGTAAGGTACCTAGGGATTGGCAGAGAGCATGCATAGTTCCTTTGTATAAAGGCAAAGGGGATAAAAGAGAGTGCAAAAATTATAGGGGGATAAGTCTGTTGAGTGTACCTGGTAAAGTGTATGGTAGAGTTATAATTGAAAGAATTAAGAGTAAGACGGAGAATAGGATAGCAGATGAACAAGGAGGCTTTAGGAAAGGTAGGGGGTGTGTGGACCAGGTGTTTACAGTGAAACATATAAGTGAACAGTATTTAGATAAGGCTAAAGAGGTCTTTGTGGCATTTATGGATTTGGAAAAGGCGTATGACAGGGTGGATAGGGGGGCAATGTGGCAGATGTTGCAAGTGTATGGTGTAGGAGGTAGGTTACTGAAAGCAGTGAAGAGTTTTTACGAGGATAGTGAGGCTCAAGTTAGAGTATGTAGAAAAGAGGGAAATTTTTTCCCAGTAAAAGTAGGCCTTAGACAAGGATGTGTGATGTCACCATGGTTGTTTAATATATTTATAGATGGGGTTGTAAGAGAAGTAAATGCGAGGGTCTTGGCAAGAGGCGTGGAGTTAAAAGATAAAGAATCACACACAGGGTGGGAGTTGTCACAGCTGCTCTTTGCTGATGACACTGTGCTCTTGGGAGATTCTGAAGAGAAGCTGCAGAGATTGGTGGATGAATTTGGTAGGGTGTGCAAAAGAAGAAAATTAAAGGTGAATACAGGAAAGAGTAAGGTTATGAGGATAACAAATAGATTAGGTGATGAAAGATTGAATATCAGATTGGAGGGAGAGAGTATGGAGGAGGTGAACGTATTCAGATATTTGGGAGTGGACGTGTCAGCGGATGGGTCTATGAAAGATGAGGTGAATCATAGAATTGATGAGGGAAAAAGAGTGAGTGGTGCACTTAGGAGTCTGTGGAGACAGAGAACTTTGTCCTTGGAGGCAAAGAGGGGAATGTATGAGAGTATAGTTTTACCAACGCTCTTATATGGGTGTGAAGCATGGGTGATGAATGTTGCAGCGAGGAGAAGGCTGGAGGCAGTGGAGATGTCATGTCTGAGGGCAATGTGTGGTGTGAATATAATGCAGAGAATTCGTAGTTTGGAAGTTAGGAGGAGGTGCGGGATTACCAAAACTGTTGTCCAGAGGGCTGAGGAAGGGTTGTTGAGGTGGTTCGGACATGTAGAGAGAATGGAGCGAAACAGAATAACTTCAAGAGTGTATCAGTCTGTAGTGGAAGGAAGGCGGGGTAGGGGTCGGCCTAGGAAGGGTTGGAGGGAGGGGGTGAAGGAGGTTTTGTGTGCAAGGGGCTTGGACTTCCAGCAGGCATGCGTGAGCGTGTTTGATAGGAGTGAATGGAGACAAATGGTTTTTAATACTTGACGTGCTGTTGGAGTGTGAGCAAAGTAACATTTATGAAGGGATTCAGGGAAACCGGCAGGCCGGACTTGAGTCCTGGAGATGGGAAGTACAGTGCCTGCACTCTGAAGGAGGGGTGTTAATGTTGCAGTTTAAAAACTGTAGTGTAAAGCACCCTTCTGGCAAGACAGTGATGGAGTGAATGATGGTGAAAGTTTTTCTTTTTCGGGCCACCCTGCCTTGGTGGGAATCGGCCAGTGTGATAATAAAAATAAAAAAATTATAAAGCAAGTTAAATTTCATTTTATGGCTGCCTGAAATGCCCTGCATAAGGCACTTTTATGTAGTTTCTTTGTCACTTAACCCAATATCAATTGTACTCTATTTCCATAATGTCAGTTTATTATAATTCTCATTCCCAATTAAACAAAAAATTTGAGGACAATATACAATATACTACATCACTCACATTATGATAGGCCAGAACGGACCTCAAAACTAAAGTTTCTCAAAATGAGGTAACTTACAAATAATTTCAGCCATGGCTTTACAATTTTAATACACTCTTCTTCCCACCGTCCAGTGCTATACAAGCTTATTTAGGTAGAAATCCATACAAGGACAATTACCATACAAAGTAACATTTCTGTAAATTACCTAGGACAACACAAGAGTCAAAGTGACTCATTTCCATTAACGGTGTGACCCTTGTGGGTTTAGTGCTTTGTTTCGATTGTAATAACTTTTATTCTCCAGTAATCCCTATTAACTTTAAAAACCACTAGACCAATCAAAAATATTAACTCACTTTAAAATTTATACTGTTGTAATATTGTAAATTTTACTAATTAAAGTATTTGTTACTAGCTACCTCTCTAATATAAATATTAAGATATTTTTTGGCTACCTCTTACAATTTAAAATAATGAATTAAAATTTACCACTCCATAAACTAATGTTTAGTTTTAAGTAGTAATTATTAGTCTCCCAGAAATGTTCGGCCATGTTAGTGGCTTTCATTGTGCTTAATATATTACAATGTTTAAATCTCACATTATATACCATGCAAACTAATACCTACAGTTGTATTAATCCTCCTAATTAAGGCATCCTTAAAAAGGATGCCTTAATTAGGCTGACCACCAGCCTAGGGCTGACCAGCAGCCTACTGTCTAAAACATATCGAGCCTCTTTTTATGCCATTTTTCTCGGAATTTGTTGAAATGGGTTAATAAGTTAGGACACAACTAACCAGTAATGAGCACCACGACCAACACAGTCACTCTCCAACCCATCGTCTCCCGGGCAGCTGGTTCAGGTGTGGTGCAGGTGGTGGTATAGTGCCAACTGGTCACTAGTACTGCTCCTCTCAGTCTGTGTAGTGTATAGTGAGGTAATAACAGCAGAGGAGGAGGAGGAGGAGAGGTGCGAGTCACCAGCTGATCACTTGTTATGACTGGTACAGCTGTACTCAGGATTACCAACACCACCAACCCTCCCATCCTTCACACCTCACTCACATACTGTATCCTTAACAACTCACTGAATAAAAATATACACTTATCAGTTAGTTAATATTGTTTTTTTCATGAATTTTGCATATGTGGTATATTCATTTATGTGACGTAATTTGAAGCGGATGTGAAGGTTTGCGTTGGTAGCCATGGCTGGTGAGTGATCACTCAGCACTTGACTACCATTACACTAGTTCACATATATTTCTTATATTATACGTCAAAATATTATATTTCATGCAATTATAGAGTCCCGTTGGTCTAAGTGGAAGAACAGATAATTTACGACCTTCGTGTATCTCATTATGCCTAGCTTGTTTGTTTAATACAAGTTTGTTTCATGTTCTACTCTAGGAAATTGCCCTTATATTGGTGAATAGCTCTTGATCCAAGGAATTTGCGCAGCCCTCCACGTATATCAAACCTGGTTTTGCCTCCCTAGGAGCTGTATGACCCGTGTAAGTTAGTACTTCAAATATCTCACTTCTTGAGGTTATCCTAGGTAATTTACACTATATAATTGTACTTTTTATGTACATATTTCCACCTAAAACGTGTTGGATCAGTGACTGCCTATCAGTAGGCCTACAATATTCATTGATTTAATTAATACTGCAAGTTATTCCTTAGTTTCATATTTTTATACAATATATGGAGCAAACTCTTCCATTCCAAACCAACAGATACAGATATTAGTGCCGGAAAAAAGTCCCCCCCCCCCAGTACCACCAGTCCGATGACATTCTTCTTTGCAAATATACAGGGTCTAAAGCCAGCAACAAACAAAATACCTTTCATCAGTGGACTACTTGCAGAGGCAAATGCAATGTTCGTGGCTCTCACAGAGACCCACATAAAGGATCACTTAAGATAAGATTTCGTTCGGATTTTTAACCCCGGAGGGTTAACCACCCAGGATAACCCAAGAAAGTCAGTGCGTCATCGAGGACTGTCTAACTTATTTCCATTGGGGTCCTTAATCTTGTCCCCCAGGATGCGACCCACACCAGTCGACTAACACCCGGGTACCTATTTGCTGCTAGGTGAACAGGACAACAGGTGTAAGGAAATGTGTCGAAATGTTTCCACCCGCCGGGAATCGAACCCGGGCCCTCCATGTGTGAAGCAGGAGCTTTAGCCACCAGGCCACCGGGCCACTTGGACAACGAAATATGGATCCCAGGTTACAACCTATACAGATGTGACAGAGTGAACAGGCAAAAGGGGGGGGGAAGTTAGCCTGTATATCGCAGTCACTTGTTTGCACAGACGTGTTTATTGCCTCAAATGATGTAGTGGAAGTTTTAGCAGTAAAGGTCGAGAACCAAAACCTAGTCATTGTGATAGTCTACAAGCCTCCAGATGCAACATCCCAGCAATTCCAGGAACAGCTGTTAAAAATTGACCACTGTCTGGAAAATCTGCCAGCTCCTGCCCCCAACATCTTGCTCCTGGAGGATTTCAACTTGAGGCACCTAAAATGGAGGAATATAGCAAATAATGTTATTGCAGTAATAACACCAGGAGGTAGCTCAGACGAAAACTCACACACACACGAGCTTCTAAATCTCTGCACAAAATTCAACTTAAACCAGCAAATAATAGAGCCTACTAGACTGGAGAATACACTAGATCTCATCTTCACTAACAATGATGATCTGATACGAAATGTCACCATATCAAAAACAATATACTCAGATCACAACATAATTGAGGTTCAGACATGTATGCGCGAGCCCCAGACCGAGAAAATGAGATTAGTCACGAGGGAGCATTCACCAAATTCAACTTGAATAACAAGAACATAAAGTGGGACCAAGTAAATCAAGTCCTAAACGATATAAGCTGGGAAGATAGACTAAGCAACACAGACCCCAACTTATGCCTAGAACACATTAACTCGGTGGCACTCGATGTATGCTCAAGGCTTATTCCCTTAAGAACAAGGAGGAGTAGACGTAAAATAGAAAGAGACAGGCGCTCCCTTTACAGGCGACGGAAAAGAATAACACCGGCTAAAAGATCCCAATATATCTGAAATGCGTAGGGAGACACTGGTGAGAGAAATAGCAAACATCGAACTTAAGCTAAGGGAATCTTATAGGAGTCGGGAATCGCGGGAAGAACTAAAAGCCATAAATGAAATCGAAAGAAACCCAAAGTATTTCTTTTTTTGTGCCAAATCAAAGTCGAGAACAACGTCCAGTATTGGGCCCCTACTTAAACAAGATGGGTCCTACACAGATGGCAGCAAGGAAATGAGAGCTACTCAAGTCCCAATATGACTCAGTTTTTAGCAAGCCACTAACCGGACTGAGAGTCGAAGATCCAAATTTATTTTTTTATAAGCCACAGAATTTGGTAAACACAAGCCTATCTGATGTTATCCTGACGCCAAATGACTTCGAACAGGCGATAAATAACATGCCCATACACTCTGCCCCAGGTCCAGACTCATGGAACTCCGTGTTCATCAAGAACTGCAAGAAGCCCCTATCACGAGCTTTTACTATCCTATGGAGAGGGAGCATGGACACGGGGGTCGTCCCACAGTTACTAAAAACAACAGACATAGCCCCACTCCACAAAGGGGGCAGTAAAGCAATAGCAAAGAACTACAGACCGATAGCACTAACATCCCATATCATAAAAATCTTTGGAAGGGTTCTAAGAAGCAAGATCGCCACCCATCTAGATACCCATCAATTACACAACCTAGGGCAACATGGGTTTAGAGCAGGTCACTCCTGTCTGTCCCAACTACTGGATCACTACGACAAGGTCCTAGATGCACTAGAAGACAAAAAGAATGCAGATGTATTATATACAGACTTTGCAAAAGCCTTCGACAAGTGTGACTATGGCGTAATAGCGCACAAAATGCGTGATAAAGGAATAACAGGAAAGGTTGGTAGATGGATCTATAATTTCCTCACAAACAGAACACAAAGAGTAGTAGTCAACAGAGTAAAGTCCGAGGCAGCTACGGTGAAAGGCTCTGTTCCACAAGGGACAGTACTCGCTCCCACCTTGTTTCTCATCCTCATATCTGACATAGACAAGGATGTCAGCCACAGCACCGTGTCTTCCTTTGCAGATGACACCCGAATCTGTATGACAGTGTCTTCCATTGCAGACACTGCAAGGCTCCAGGCGGACATCAACCAAATCTTTCAGTGGGCTGCAGAAAACAATATGAAGTTCAACGATGAGAAATTTCAATTACTCCGATATGGTAAACATGAGGAAATTAAAAGTTCATCAGAGTACAAAACAAATTCCTTCCACAAAATAGAGTGAAAAACCAACGTCAAATACCTGGGAGTAATCATGTCGGAGGATCTCACCTTCAAGGACCATAACATTGTATCAATCGAATCTACTAGAAAAATGACAGGATGGATAATGAGAACCTTCAAAACTAGGGATGCCAAGCCCATGATGACATTCTTCAGGCCGCTTGTTCTATCTAGGCTGGAATATTGCTGCACACTAACAGCACCTTTCAAGGCAGGTGAAATTGCTGACCTAGAAAATGTACAGAGAACCTTCACGGCGCTCATAACGGAGATAAAACACCTCAATTACTGGGAGCGCTTGAAGTTCCCGAACCTGTACTCCCTGGAATGCAGGCGGGAGAGATACATGATTATATACACCTGGAAAATCCTAGAGAGACTAGTACCGAACTTGCACACGAAAATCACTCACAACGAAAGCATAAGACTCGGCAGACGATGCAACATCCCCCCAATGAAAAGCAGGGGTGTCACTAGCACGTTAAGAGACAATACAATAAGTGTCAGGGGCCCGAGACTGTTCAACTGCCTCCCGCATACATAAGGGGGATTACCAATAGACTCCTGGCTGTCTTCAAGCAGGCACTGGACAAGTACCTAAAGTCGGTACCTGACCAGCCAGGCTGTGGCTCGTACGTTGGATTGCGTGCAGCCAGCAGTAACAGCCTGGTTGATCAGGCTCTGATCCACCATGAAGCCTGGTCACAGACCGGGCCGCGGGGGCGTTGATCCCCGGAACTCTCTCCAGGTAAACTCCAGGTAATGGGAATCTTTATTTAGGAAACGTTTCACCACACAGTGGCTTCATCAGTCCAATACAAAGCAGAAAGGTGTAAGGATAGGAGGAGTTTGAGATAATTAGTCCCTCAGCCTGGAGTCGATGTGTTCAGTCCACCAATCTTGTAGAATGTACAGCATAGGGCCGTAGACGTGGCTTATATACTGTAGTCAGGTGAGGCGAAGCAGGAGGAGGCGGGGTCATAGTGGTACCATCCACTAGTCGAAGTAGGTCTTCGTCCAAAAGTTGGACAAGTTTGAAGAATTCTTTGTATCAAGATTCCATGATGATGCAGTGTCTGACAGTTGTGATGAATGGTTTTGAAAACCAACAAGTTAAAGACATTTATACAACACATGGGAATCTTTATTTAGGAAACGTTTCGCCACACAGTGGCTTCATCAGTCCCATGATGTTGTAGGCACTGCAACATCATGGGATCTTGATACAAAGAATTCTTCAACACTTGTCCAACCTTTGGACGAAAACCTACTTACACTAGTGGAAGGTACCACTATGACCTCGCCTCCTCCCGCTTCGACTCACCTGACTACAGTATATAAGCCACCTCTCTGGCCCTATGCTGTACTTCCTACAAGATTGATGGACTGAACACATCGATTCCAGGCTGAGGGACTGATTACCTCAAACTCCCCCTCTCCTTACCCATTTCTACTTTGCAATGGACTGATGAAGCCACTGTGTGGCGAAACGTTTCTTCAATAAAGATTCCCATATGTTGCATAAGTGTCTCAATTCTTCAACATGCTCATTGGAGAAGCCAGGTCTAGATACTCAAAAATCAGGAACAAAGGAATTAATGTACAATTGCTATGGATCCCATCATACATTGGATTACTTCTTCATGATAAAGTTGATATGTTAGCCAAGAAGAGTACCCAGAAGGAGAATGTAGAATATAACTTTGGTATAACTGTGTCTAGCATTAGGAATAATATTAGGAGAGAAGTAAATAATGAAAATGATTGTTATAGGAATGCAGTTAGAAGCCTGAGTAGATCTATAACCCACTATGATAACATGAACGTAGATAAATATGTTTATGGAGCAACTTGCAATGTGAACACTGACTGATGTTGTAGTGGCCAGACTTAGGCTTGGTTACAAGTACTGACTGATGTTGTAGTGGCCAGGCTTAGGCTTGGTTACAAGTACTGACTGATGTTGTAGTGGTCAGGCTTAGGCTTGGTTACAAGTACTGACTGATGTTGTAGTGGTCAGGCTTAGGCTTGGTTACAAGTACTGACTGATGTTGTAGTGGCCAGACTTAGGCTTGGTTACAAGTACTGACTGATGTTGTAGTGGTCAGGCTTAGGCTTGGTTACAAGTACTGACTGATGTTGTAGTGGCCAGGCTTAGTCTTGGTTACAAGTACTGACTGATGTTGTAGTGGCCAGACTTAGGCTTGGTTACAAGTACTGACTGATGTTGTAGTGGCCAGGCTTAGGCTTGGTTACAAGTACTGATTGATGTTGTAGTGGCCAGGCTTAGTCTTGGTTACAAGTACTGACTGATGTTGTAGTGGTCAGGCTTAGGCTTGGTTACAAGTACTGACTGATGTTGTAGTGGCCAGGCTTAGTCTTGGTTACAAGTACTGACTGATGTTGTAGTGGCCAGGCTTAGGCTTGGTTACTAATACTGACTGATGTTGTAGTGGCCAGACTTAGGCTTGGTTACTAATACTGACTGATGTTGTAGTGGCCAGATTTAGGCTTGGTTACTAATACTGACTGATGTTGTAGTGGCCAGACTTAGGCTTGGTTACTAATACTGACTGATGTTGTAGTGGCCAGACTTAGGCTTGGTTACTAATACTGACTGATGTTGTAGTGGCCAGACTTAGGCTTGGTTACTAATACTGACTGATGTTGTAGTGGCCAGACTTAGGCTTGGTTACTAATACTGACTGATGTTGTAGTGGCCAGACTTAGGCTTGGTTACTAATACAGACTGATGTTGTAGTGGCCAGACTTAGGCTTGGTTACAAGTACTGACTGATATTGTAATGGCCAGGCTTAGGCTTGGTTACAAGTACTGACTGATGTTGTAGTGGCCAGGCTTAGGCTTGGTTACTAATACTGACTGATGTTGTAGTGGCCAGACTTAGGCTTGGTTACAAGTACTGACTGATGTTGTAGTGGCCAGGCTTAGGCTTGGTTACTAATACTGACTGATGTTGTAGTGGCCAGACTTAGGCTTGGTTACAAGTACTGACTGATGTTGTAGTGGCCAGGCTTAGGCTTGGTTACTAATACTGACTGATGTTGTAGTGGCCAGGCTTAGGCTTGGTTACTAATACTGACTGATGTTGTAGTGGCTAGACTTAGGCTTGGTTACTAATACTGACTGATGTTGTAGTGGCCAGACTTAGGCTTGGTTACTAATACTGACTGATGTTGTAGTGGCCAGACTTAGGCTTGGTTACTAATACTGACTGATGTTGTAGTGGCCAGACTTAGGCTTGGTTACAAGTACTGACTGATGTTGTAGTGGCCAGACTTAGGCTTGGTTACTAATACTGACTGATGTTGTAGTGGCCAGGTTTAGGCTTGGTTACTAATACTGACTGATGTTGTAGTGGCCAGACTTAGGCTTCGTTACTAATACTGACTGATGTTGTAGTGGGCAGACTTAGGCTTGGTTACTAATACTGACTGATGTTGTAGTGGCCAGACTTAGGCTTGGTTACTAATACTGACTGATGTTGTAGTGGCCAGATTTAGGCTTGGTTACAAGTACTGACTAATATTGTAATGGCCAGGCTTAGGCTTGGTTACAAGTACTGACTGATGTTGTAGTGGCCAGACTTAGGCTTGGTTACTAATACCGACTGATGTTGTAGTGGCCAGACTTAGGCTTGGTTACTAATACTGACTGATGTTATAGTGAAAGATTATTATAATAAAGTTACATGTTATATCTGTTTGAAATCAGGGAGTGTTTTTGTGGACATCCTGTATTTTACACAACAGGAGGTAATTTTCCTAGTATTATCAATACTAAGCGCTAAACTCACCAGGGTCATACAGCGCTGGCTGTATTAGGTTTAGTCTACACATATGCTGTTATGTATGATAATCTATGTAACTGTATTTGTGTATACCTGAATAAACTTGCTTGTCCGAAATGCCCCGGCATAATAGTGGCTTTCTTTGTACTTAAGAAATCAAAATTATAACCATACATTGTAAACACTGCAAAGAAATAAATTTTTTAAGAAGGGTTAAGGTATTCAGATTCGGAACATAGGTACTCGAACAAAGGTACTCGAACAAAGGTACTCGAACAAAGGTACTCGAACAAAAGGTACTCAAACAAAGGTACTCGAACAAAGGTACTCAAACAAAGGTACTCGAACAAAGGTACTCGAACAAAGGTACTCAAACAAAGGTACTCGAACAAAGGTACTCGAACAAAGGTACTCAAACAAGGGTACTCGAACAAAGGTACTCGAACAAAGGTACTCGAACAAAGGTACTCGAACAAAGGTACTCGAACAAAGGTACTCAAACAAAGGTACTCGAACAAAGGTACTCGAACAAAGGTACTCGAACAAAGGTACTCGAACAAAGGTACTCGAACAAAGGTACTCGAACAAAGGTACTCGAACAAGGGTACTCGAACAAGGGTACTCGAACAAGGGTACTCGAACAAAGGTACTCGAACAAAGGTACTCGAACAAAGGTACTCGAACAAAGGTACTCGAACAAAGGTACTCGAACAAAGGTACTCGAACAAAGGTACTCAAACAAAGGTACTCGAAGAAAGGTACTCGAACAAAGGTACTCGAACAAAGGTACTCGAACAAAGGTACTCGAACAAAGGTACTCAAACAAGGGTACTCGAACAAAGGTACTCGAACAAAGGTACTCGAACAAAGGTACTCGAACAAAGGTACTCGAACAAAGGTACTCGAACAAAGGTACTCGAACAAAGGTACTCAAACAAAGGTACTCGAACAAAGGTACTCGAACAAAGGTACTCAAACAAAGGTACTCGAACAAAGGTACTCGAACAAAGGTACTCGAACAAAGGTACTCGAACAAAGGTACTCGAACAAAGGTACTCGAACAAAGGTACTCGAACAAAGGTACTCAAAGGTACTCGAACAAAGGTACTCGAACAAAGATACTCAAAGGTACTCAAAGGTGCTGGTGGGATCAAGAGCCCCTCCACACTATAACGTTGCCACAGTAAAATGTCACATTAGTTGCACTTGTCCTTTTACCTAACATATTGTTGGTAATTCTACCAACATTAATAAAAAAAATAATTCTCGCCTGGGGTACCACCCATAAGAGAGGACCAACACCCAGGTACCTACTTGCTGCTAGGTGAACGGAGTCAGCAAGTGTAATGGAACTTACCCAGGTTTATCCAGCCTGGATGTTAAACCCAGGTCCTTTCACTTGTGCACCAAATTCTCAGAACACTATGCTGAGTCACCAGTTTTCGTGTATCCTTGAAAAGGAGCTTAAGAGGGGTATATGAAGAGGGGGAAGGGGGTTCGGAGGGGAAGAGGGTTAGGGGGGGAAGGAAGGGAAGGGGAAGGAAATGGGAGAGATGTAGGAGGGATAAGAGGGCAAGGGATGTGAGGGGTAGGAAGAAGGGATGAGGGAGGGAAGTTAGGAGAGGGGAGGGGGAGGGGGGAATGAACCATATCAGCTCACCACAGCAATGGCATTATGTTGACCCTAGTGGTGTTGATGAAGCAGTTTGCGCTGTGTCATGATGACCTCATCTGTTCTGTACTCTTCTCTTGCTCCCCAAACATCTTTTAGGAATTAAATACTCCATTCTAGTATTATCATTTTATTATTATCATGTGAACTCCAATAGTAATAAGTTACATCCTTTGACATTACTGGGTTATCCTTGGTTAAATTCAATTTACTGTATAAAATCATTGTAAAAATTTAAAATTATGAGGCCTATAAACACTTAGGATTATGGAGAATAGCTAAATCCTTCAGACCCATACAGTGCCTGGGGAATGGAAGGTATCCAAGCTTGAACCAAGGAAGAGTACTGTAGCCCCATTTCCTTGGATGAAGAGATTTCCTAATGTCACAATATATTTCAACTATAACATAGATTTCATAAATGCATGAGTGGAAACTGCTTAGTATAAACAGAAATCTCCTTTCATGGACCAATAAGCCTTCTGCAGTTTCCTGACCAGCCAGGCTGTGGTTCATACGCTGGTTTACGTGCGGCCAACAGTAACAGCCTGGTTGATCAAGACCTGATCCACCATGAGGCCTGGTCACAGACCAGGCCTCAGGGACGGTGACCCCCGAAACCTTCTCCAGGTATACCCCAGGTACACACATTAAATATTGGCCAACTGGCTCGTGTTCCTCAAATATGCTTCTAAGATAATATTATAGAGGTAAAAATAATACATCTAGTACCAAAATACATTTAATCTTTGTCTTAAATCTTTGGAGAGTTTTGTCTTGAAATTCGATATAAAAAATTATACAGTATACATTGTATGTATGTGTATATGTACGTATGAGTGTACACAGTAGGCGTCATAAATATGCATGAATATAAAAAAATAAGACAGAAAACAACACTGCTCACCATATTGTTTTAAAGTATGTACATAATAACGAAATATGTACATGTTCCTCAGCCACACTAGTGTTTTGTAGCATTACCCTTCCTCATGATACACTCCTTAAATCACTCTCCTACGTACTGATAATGCTAACTTATGAAGGACACAAAAGTCAATGCCCTTCCACACCTGCTTAACAGCACTAGTGATTTTTGGGTTAGGAGGACATGTTCATGTCGAGAAATTTACATTTAGTACAATTCCAAATGTTCTCTACTGAATTTAAGTCCTTTGAGTTTCCAGGCCAATCATTGAAAGTATGAAAAAATCACGGTAATTTAGCCAATACTTTATGTCTTTGGCAGTATGGCAAGGGGCACCATTCATACAAAAGTTGTTCTGGCACTTCTTGAATTTGCCAGGCAAATGGTCTCCTAAAGGTATACCTATGAGGGAGCATATTAATGACACCTCCTCTATGTACATGTGTGTGTGTGTGTGTGTGTGTGTGTGTGTACTCACCTACTTGTGGTTGCAGGGGTCGAGTCTTAGCTCCTCTGTGTGTGTGTGTGTTTGTGTGTGTACTCACCTACTTGTGGTTGCAGGGGTCGAGTCTTAGCTCCTCTGTGTGTGTGTGTGTGTGTGTACTCACCTATTTGTACTCACCTATTTGTGGTTGCAGGGGTCGATTCACAGCTCCTGGCCCCGCCTCTTCGCTGATTGCTACTAGGTCCTCTCTCTCCCTGCCCCATGAGCTCTATCATACCTCGCCTTAAAACTATGTATGGTTCCTGCCTCCACCACATCACTTTCTAGGCTATTCCATGGCCTGACTACTCTATGACTGAAGAAATACTTCCTAACATCCCTTTGATTCATCTGAGTCTTCAACTTCCAATTGTGACCTCTTGTGTCTGTGTCCCATCTCTGGAACATCCCGTCTTTGTCCACCTCGTCTATTCCGCGCAGTATTTTATATGTCGTTATCATGTCTCCCCTGACCCTCCTGGCCTCCAGTGTCGTCAGTGTGTGTGTGTGTGTGTGTGTGTGTGTGTGTGTGTGTGTGTGTGTGTGTGTGTGTGTGTGTGTGTGTGTGTGTGTGTGTGTGTGTGTGTGTGTGTGTGTATGTGTGTGTGTGTGCGCGCGCGCGCAGTAACTCATCAATATAAGAGATGTATACAAAATAATACTTTGTTGACAACAACGTAATTTCAGATGAAATATGCATAATGTATTGATTTATTATACTATAGGAATTGCATCCACCCAGAATAATTAGAATCAAAAACTTTGTTATACAAGATATTCAAAGTAAAGCAAAGAGCAAGAGTATTGCTTTGATGCATGCAATTTGGTTCACGTAGATGAGACTGCTCTAATGTACAGAATAATAAGTAGTAGTAGTAGTAGTAGTAGTAGTAGTAGTAGTAGTAGTAGTAGTAGTAGTAGTAGTAGTAGTAGTAGTAGTAGTATTTTTACAAGTATATGATACAACTCATACAGACCTAGCTGACATCAATGACATATTAATTGAAAGCCCCTAGTTATGCAGAGCATTTCAGGCAACTTGCTGGATTGCTAGTACGTACATTCTCACTCACTGAGGCCCGGGGATCAAATCCCTAGTATGTCTGGAAAATATTAGGATGTACTATTTCCATAAAACACCTGCTGTCCCTGTTCACCCATCAGTAAAATGGGTACCTGGGTGTTAGTGGGCTGGTGTGGGTTGCATCCTGGGGCAAAATTGAGCTTATTTGCCCGAAATGCTCTGCATAACAAGCGGCTTTCTATATAGTAGTATGTCACTGATGTCAGCTATGGTCTGTATACCTTGTACTTGTAGAAATAAAGATATTATTATTATTAACTTAGGTTAATCTACAATGTCCCCCAGGATGCGACCCACAACAGTCAGCTAACACCAAGGTACCTACTTGCTGCTAGGTGAACAGGGACAGCAGGTGTAAAGAAACACGCCTAATGTTTCCACCCGGGGGGAGGGGGAACTGTATGGGTGGAACGTAGTGGATAGAATTAAGATATGTGGGGTTGTGTACATGGCGGACGCGGGGGAGGCGCAGAGCATAAATTCCAAGGATGTTGTGAGTAGAGCAATGGGTAGGATGCGCGGGTGGAGGGCCGGGGATGTAACGTTGCAGCAGAGGGTGGTGGTAGTAAACACACTTGGGTATAGTAAAGTGTGGGGAGTGGCAGAAGTATATCCCCTGAGGTCATGATATATTCAGGAACTGGAGAGAGTGGTTTTGAGGTATGTGTGGGGTTATGGGAGGCCATGGCTAAGGAAGGAGGTGGTGATGATGGGCATGCGGCAGGGTGGGCTGGGTCTTATACCTTTGGACACACGCGTGAAGGCAGTGTATGCGAAGCAGCGGTACTTGAGGGCGGGAGGGGAGAGGGGTAGAAGGGTGGGAGAGGTCATGGAGGATGTGCAAAAATGGTGGAAGGGGAAGGCGTTATTGGTGTGTGAAGATATGGTGCGTAATTTGTTGGCAATACGGGATGCAAGAAAAGTAAGGGTAAGTAGGCTTGGGAGGACAGGTAGGCAGGGTGAAGTGATACAGGGAGTAGCAACATACCCGATGTATGATTGGAGGGGCATTTGGGAAGACTTTCGGAAGATTAGATTAAAGCCAAGGGTTCATGAAGTGGTATATAGGTTCTTTATGGGAATTCTAGCTTCAAGGTCAGTGCTATATAGAATGGGTTATGTAGGTGTGGGCACTTGTTTGCATTGTGGGGAAGAGGAGACTGCTTTTCATGCTGTATATTTTTGTGAAAACTTGGAGGTTGTAAGGACATGGTTAGCGAGGGTCCTGGGTATAGTGGCGGGAGGAGGGAGAAACATTTCGACTTTGAGGGCTTTGCATTTTGATGTGGGCGGGGTTTCCAAGGACATTCAGAGGGCAGTGATGTATGTGGTGGCAGATTTTTTGTATGTGTCTTGGTGCATGCGGGAGGTGGGAGGTGATTGTAGGGTGCGGGCGCTTGCGGCGAGTGTGTATCGTACAGTTTGCAGAAATAGGCTACTATATGGAAGGGTGTGGGTAAATAGTTTTCCCTTGGGTTATCGCAATCTGACGGTAGGTGTAATGTTAGGGTTGGATGTAATTTAGAGCTGGAATGGGTTGTTTTTCCCTAAACTGGCACTTTTGTTCTGTTTTGAGATTAGTGGAGGATGGAAGGCGGAATAAAAGTGTGTGGTAGTGGAGTATATGGGAGTAAAGTCGTTAGGAATGAGGGGGGGCATAGGGGGGGGGGTGAACTGGTGACTTTTGGTTAAGAGACAGGGGTTTTATGACTTTAGACGTCAGGTACGGGCTTGAGCATGAAAGGGAACGTGAGTTTGTGCTTTTTAATATAGACAGTATGGGGTCAGGGGATGGCAGGGGGTGGCTTTCTGAAGTGTCTTGTGCCAGGATGGTTTTTTAATGATTGAGGTAGTACTGCTCTGTACATGTTTCATTAGGAGCTATAATGTTATAGAGTGGACCCCCGGTTTACGATAGTATTTCATTCCAGAAGTATGTTCAGGTGCCAGTACTGACCGAATTTGTTCCCATATGGAATATTGTGAATTAGATTAGTCCATTTCAGACCCCCAAACATACACATACAAACGCACTTACATAAATACACTTACATAATTGGTTGCATTGGGAGCTGATCGTAAACCGGGGGTCCACTGTATTATGTTATTTAGTGTGTGAAAGATTAAGTCTGATATTGCTCTGGAACTTTGTTAATGAACATATATATCTTGTTGAACATGATAATACATAAATATGGGAATATGTATTTAGTGTGTGTGTGTTTCAATATCTAGTGTACTGTTACCATATTAGTTGGTACCCTTCACTATTGTCAAGTAATTACTATCTAAATCTTGTCATAAGTTTTATTTATGTTAGTTATTATTTTGTAATAAAGTTGGTAGAATTACTGACAATATATAAAGTAAAAGGACACAAGTGCAACTAATGTGACATTTTATTATGGCAACGTTTCGCTCTCCAGGAGCTTTATCAAGCCGTTACAAACAGTACATGGACACAGAGGGTATATATAGGCTCAGAGTGAGGTGCAATACTGCTCCACCTGTGGCCTTGAGGGCCACGACTTCAAGAATTGCACTACTGCTTCCCCACCGCAATGCTTGAACTGCAAGGATGACCATCATACTCTTGCTGCCAGGTGCCCTATCAGAAGGGACATACTCAAGAAACAACAGCAACAACAGAAGCCCAAACCACAAGTACCCACATATTCTGCTATTGCCAAGATTCAAGCAGACACTACCAAGATCCTACAAGCCACGCAAGCTGCTCCTACTACCTTCCTCACAGCACCTGCTGCCGATCCCACCAAGATCCTATGTTGCATCATGTATGCTCATGTACAGAATGCAGCTGAGCCTGGCTCCTTCAACTCCACCATCAACGAAGTATTCGAACTCAACAACATGCCTGAACTCACATTCCCTGCATCTCCACCTTCCACTGACATCCTACAAACCACTGCAAATATTGCCAGCTTAACTGCTGTGCCACCACTGTCACAACCTCCACCTGACATAGAGATGGACCAGTCTGAGACTACTGATACGGCGGTGAATTCCACCAATGAGAGTCCACCACCTCCTGCCTCCACCACCACCGCAACTGTCCAAGCCGAGGCCTTGCCTCGGACAACTCAACCGCCATCCAAGAAAGCTAAAACGCAAGAAGCAAGGGCTGCAACTCCCCACACCGCTACTACTGCTACACCACACCAAGGAGTCAAGGTCAAGAATCCCAAAACTCAAGAACCAAGAGCTGCAGCTCCCCAGGCCGCCGCCAATCCCCCACGGCAACAAGAAACCAAGGGCAAGAGTGGTGGACACTGCACATCCAACCAGAAGAAGAACCCAATGCAAACTCCAGAACGTGGGCAGGATAACAAAGACACTGTGAATCCTCCCTTACAAGAATTTGCCAACAAAATCTACACTGCCTTCAACAATGCTGGAATCGACCACATAGCACTGAGGAACAGGTATAATCAGCTTGCTGAAGAGGATCCCCTCTTCTAGCACCACCGTCAAGACAAGTTTCCCCAGCACTTTGCTGCCTGCTAAAGCTGGGGTGTGGCTCCAATGGGACCCTGTTTTCTGCCTCTGCCCAATTGTGACATCGAAGATCCCAAGCAAGAAGACACTCCCCACTTGGGGAGTCAATGCAAGATAGAAGAAGTTACCCTCCAACCGGAGGGCCCAAGAGAGAAGATAGAAGAATGAAGGAGACGAACGACACCCCCGCCGGGTCACCATCTGGAGAAGACCCGGGCCGGAAGTACCGGCAAATCTCTAATGAATGAATGAAGGTGCAATACTAGCGGCGGCGGCGGTGGCGGTGGTAGTAGTAGTGGTAGTAGTGGTGGTAGTAGTGGTGGTGGTAGTGGTGGTAGTAGTAGTAGTAGTAGTAGTAGTAGTAGTAGTAGTAGTAGTAGTAGTAGTAGTAGTAGTAGTAGTAGTAGTAGTAGTAGTAGTAGTAGTAGTAGTAGTAGTAGTAGTAGTAGTAGTAGTAGTAATACAATATGTAGAACAATTAACTTGCACATGAGTAAATGATGTAAAGGCTATTACTTGGGAAACATAAAAATTGGTTAGACAAATATTTCTATTGGAGGCTGGATAGAGAAGGCCTTTTTCAATGTTCATTCTCTGTAATGTGCTTGTGTAGTATTAACAGGAGAGACTATGTGATGGCAGGATTTACTGTTTTCAGGAGGATTCTTGCAGAAATAGGCATTACAGAGAATGAACATTGAAACAGGCCTTCTCTATCCAGCCTCCAATAGAAATATTTGTCTAACCAATTTTTGTTTCCCAAGTAATAACCTTTACATCGTTTACTCATGTGCAAGTTAATTGTTCTACATATTGTACTACTACTACTACTACTGCTACTACTGCTACTACTGCTACTGCTACTACTACTACTACTACTACTACTAGTATTGCACCTCACTCTGAGCCTATATATACCCTGTGTGTCCATGTATTGTTTGTAACGGCTTGATAAAGCTCCTGGAGAGCGAAACCTTGCCATAATAAAATGCCACATTAGTTGCACTTGTGTCCTTTTACTTTACATAGTTATTATTTTATAAGTTAAGTGAAAAAATGTAAGATGTTGTGACGTCTAGTGCAAGTGGCATTTATTTTTGCACTGGGAAAAGGGGGGGGGGTAATTTAATTATGATTAGATCATAACGAAATGTAACTGAATGTGTGTACACTGTATTTAGAAGACGGGAAGGATTGTGAGGATTGTCAATATTTGTATTAATTCTTAAGTAAATTTCATGGAATTCTGTGTAATGACAATGTACACCTATTAGTCGGGTGATAAGTATACATGTAATTGAAATATTCAGGCTTATTGTAATATATTATGATTGATGAAATGTATAAACTGGTATTTAGCATTGGAGTAGAGATTCTTTTATTTTTAATGTATTGTAATGTATTTTTAAATAAAATATAAAAAAAAATATTTCCACCCGTACCAGGGATCGAACCACAGACACTCAATGTCTGAGCTGAGTGCACTACCAACTGAGCTACAGGTGACAGGTATGAGCCAGTGATATCTTTCAGAGTGCCAGCACTCTGAAGGAGGGGTGTTAATGTTGCAGTTTTATAACTGTAGTGTCAGCATGCCTCTGGCAAGACAGTGATGGAGTGAATGATGATGAGAGTTTTTCTTTATCGGGCCACCCTACCTTGGTGGGAAACGGCCGATGTGTTAATAAATATATAAATAAATAAAATCTCCTGGATGAATGTATTCAGAATTGTATCTAAAATAATACTACAGTAATAAGAAAACGTTTGTTGAATAACAGAGTTACAGGTACAAACCTCCCAAATAAGGAATGATACAGTATTAGATATGCCTTAATGTCATGAGTACCAACATTATTGTGCAATCGGTCTACTATGCTGAGTGTTTATCTAAAATACCAAATATAGTACAGTATATTCATAATGTTCTACACTAATATGTAGAGGAGCCATAAAAAAATCTATGAAAACAATGGTAACAACTGTACTGTCTTAACTCTTATGCCTGAACAATACACAAATAACCCGCACATTGGAGAGAGGAGCTTATGACGACGTTTCGGTCTGGCTTGGACCATTTACAAAGTCACACTAACAAAAAGGAGAGAAGAGAAGGAGGGAGTATATATAGGCCAACAGACAAGGATTGGACAAGAGAGGTAGTAGGAAAGGAAGAAGAGAAGTAGTGCTAGAGGAAGTAGTAGTAGACAGGGATATAAGCCAAAGTGCCGTGTCTTCCTTTGCAGATGACACTCAAATCTGCATAACAGTGTCTTCCATTGCAGACACTGCAAGGCTCCAGGCGGACATCAACCAAATCTTTCAGTGGGCTGCAGAAAACAATATGAAGTTCAACGATGAGAAATTTCAATTACTCCGATGTGGTAAACATGAGGAAATTAAAATTTCATCAGAGTATAAAACAAATTCCAACCACACAATAGAGTGAGAAACTAAATTCAAACACCTCGGAGTGATCATGTCGGAGGATCTCACCTTCAAGGACCATAACATTGTATCAATTGCAACTGCTAGAAAAATGACAGGATGGATAATGAGAACCTTCAAAACTAGGGATGCCAAGCCCATGATGACACTTTTCAGGTCGCTTGTTCTATCTAGGTTGGAATATTGCTGCACACTAACAGCACCTTTCAAGGCAGGTGAAATTGCTGACCTAGAAAATGTGCAGAGAACCTTCACGGCACGCATAACGGAGATAAAACACCTCAATTACTGGGAGAGCTTGAAGTTCCCGAACCTGTACTCCCTGGAACGCAGGCAGGAGAGATACATGATTATATACACCTGGAAAATCCTAGAGGGACTAGTATCAAACTTGCACATGAAAATCACTCCCTATGAAAGCAAAAGACTCAGGAGACGATGCAACATCCCCCCACTGAAAAGCAGGGGTGTCACTAGCACGTTAAGAGACAACACAATAAGTGTCAGAGGCCCAAGACTGTTCAACTGCCTCCCAGCATACATAAGGGGGATTACCAACAGACCCCTGGGTGTCTTCAAGCAGGCACTGGACAAGCACCTAAAATCAGTACCTGACCAGCCGAGCTGTGGTTCATACATTGGATTGCGTGCAGCCAGCAGTAACAGCCTGGTTGATCAGGACCTGATCCACCATGAGGCCTGGTCACAGACCGGGCCGCAGGGGCGTTGACCCCTGGAACACTCTCCAGGTAAACTCCAGTACATAGTAGTAAATGGTCCATGTCGGACCAAAACGTTGTCATAAGCTTCTCTCTCCTATGTATGGGTTATTTGTGTTGTATTGTTCCAGTCACGGTATTGTACCTTTTTGTTATTTAGTTACTTATGCCTGAGGCATACAAAGAAGTAACATGGAGAGCAGTAAGTGCTTCTTGTACACATAATAAACTCAGCAACCTGAGGTAATATAATCTTTGGGTTCCTGCCACATTTGAATATGAGGATGTTGAAAGAGCACATATAAAATTGATATATTTGTGAGACAGTGTAAGCCACAGTATTGCAATGAATGGTGAATAAAATTAAGTTAAGAACAATCTTCTATATTTGGGAACAATGTTCAAGAAACTGCAATAAAGCAGAAGTGATTCCAGGAAAAACAAAAGAACAAAGGTAGTATGCAAAGTAATTCCTGGAAAAACAATACAACAAAGGTGATATGCAAAGTAATTCCAGGAAAAACAATAGAACAGAGGTCACATGCAAAATAACTCGAGGAAAGGGAACAGGATATAGGTGATATAGATATTAGCTCAAAGAAAAAGCCTCAGTGATTTGACAGCCATGGTGAAGAACAGACAGTGCTAATGAGGATAGACTACAGAAGGATACAGGTGATCCACCTCCATGCACAGAAAAAAACACCAGTTCTCTGAGATAAAGAAAAACCACCGTATCTAAATATTAATTGATAAACTGCCATAGATTAAGCTACTATGAACTATTGCAGTATAAAACTGATTTTCCCCTGGACAGAATTTTAGCTAAAAAAGACTAAGATATATATTATTCATTAATATCATACCTACATTCAAGCCATAGACGACACACAACACAAAAGTTGTCTATTTTATCAGTAATGTATATAAAAATATAAATAATATCACTTAAAAAACCTTTGGTATGGTCTTTGAATGTTGTAGTAAGTCCTGGACCCAGTCACATGCTTGTACTGTGTACTTGACTATGCCCTGTCGTAGATCACATTTTACAATAAAATATTGAATAACAAAAGCCTTTTCAATAGCATACAACCAAAATTTAGCGTTAAATTTTTAATGTACTTGTAAACCGTCCAGCTAAATCATATAATTCACATCACCAATAATGTGAAGATAATTTTGAATGTATTACAAAATCAAATGCAGTTTGACCCATTTAGAAAAAGACAGTTATCAATGGTACACTATAAATGAGATTTTTCCCTTAAATTACAGTACATAACCATAGCTTAGATATTCACACTTCTTCAATGATATTAAATCTTCTACTTAATACATATACTGTACTGTACTATACCTGGGGTGATAAAATAGTAAAAATTACAGTGTGTTTAGTGGGATTTGTAAACTTTGCATTACATTGTATCCACAAACAATCCTTGTTCAGCTTTATTTTAACCAGTATATATCTGCTCATTACAGTTATCAGTAGCAGTTATTACCAAAGCCATTCCACCAATATTTGCAGAGCCACTGAATAATGTTGTATATTTTAACTACAGGTATAGTACATTGTACAGGAAAAATATTATGTTACATAAGATGAAGTATCTTTTGTGCACATAACTTCGATAAAAAGTTATGGAACCATTAGTGATACAATTTTTAAAATACAGTTTACATATACGTAATATCAGAGGCTGAGATTCAGTTAAGTAGAATAAGCAGTTGCTAAATGTAAGTTTAATACAAGAGAGAATTTGAAGCCTTAGTTAATACATCCACCATTCCATCAACAGTCATACCTCGGTTAGTTTTGCATAGTTCCAGAGCTTCTCTCAATTCTTCATTAGCTTCGTATGACACTAACAAACCATAGAGAGAAAATAAACTTTCTGTATTACCAAGGAAAATCTTGTCACAGATAACTTGCAAATTGGTATTAGTTCGCTTCAATTCACATTTGGAAGTTTTAAGATGACACCGTCCTTTACAGTCAAAGTATGAACAGTCCTCATTATCTGAACAATGTGGAGTATTCTCCATAGTCTTCAGAAGAGAGGTTTCAGGCAATACAGAATCCAGATCAAGAAACATCACTTTTCCTTTATCATTCCAGCCAAAGTGATCATGTTTCACATCACATAAATGTATAGGCTCTGTCCAAACTGTTTCCAGTTGTCGTATATACTTTATAATATCTAAAGCTTTCCATAATCTTTTTCTCCAGGTGAGTTCAAAGGGCAGCATCGGATTTTCTGTTAATGGTTCAAGGTGCTGCATGGCATAATATGTTCCACAGGTTCCTAAAACACTTGGAAAAAGTTGTAGTTTTTCAAAGGCAAACGATGTCAAAAATTCATGATCTTGTATTAACAACCAAAAATTTCTATGATTTGCAAGAGTTTCTGTCTCAGAGTGATACAACTTACTCAGATTTAAGAGTTTACTGATAATAGCCTTATCAATATCATTACCCACAAAGTTGCTGATGTATATATTTACCATACTTTGCAGGTTATCTTTGGTTGGGAAGTACTGATTGCCAGATTTTAATTTCCAATACACCTGGAAGAAAACATAAACAATACAGAAAATCTGAAAGTATGTATGATGAGAGGGTTAGAAGTATCATCCACTGCAGGATATATGAATGCAGATTACTGGTTCATAGAATCGAGAAATTGATAAATTAGACGCTTGTGTAACACGTGAGTATCTTTATTGTGGAAACGTTTTGCCAAGTATCTTCACTACATGCCAGATCAACCAGGCTGTGATGGATATGTGGGGCAGTGGGCCTCCAGCAGCAACAGCCTGGTTGATCAGGTAAGCACCGGACGAGCCTGGCCCATGGCCAGGCTTTGAGAGTAGTTAAACTCTCGAAACTCTTTAAAGGTAAAGGTATATAACCACTGGCTTCCTCAGTCCAATGTGGAGAAGAATGATTGAAGACCCTTTATTAGGCAGGAATGACATTTGTCGTTCCAGAAAGCATGATATTTGGCGCATTCCTCCTACACCTTCTGTGCATCTGTGCTCCCATTCTCTATTTCTGACCAATCACATGCGTTCCCTGAGTCGCTCCAGCTAAGTGGTGATGGGTTCTATTCGCTTCCCATAGGTTGAGAGACCAAAATGTAAACACTTCTAGCTTGGCGTCACCAAGAGACTTTTTTTCATCGAGTGACACTCATATACCCTTGGATTTTACCCTCTACAATGTCGGCAAATGAATAGTTTAGGCATATTTTGATATATACATAAAGTCTGTGTGAAGCATAATGTGAGTGCACCATGCATATGAAAAAAGTGCAACAAAAAAAGACCAAAAATTATCGTTCTTGCCTATTTTGGCCCCAAATTTAAATTTCAGTAAATAAATATTCAAAATAAAAATTGTAATGCATATAGCAATTCTGTAGTAGTCTGGGTGTGTACAGAATGTTTTTATTGTCCTTCCAGATCAATGAGAAATTGTTTTATGGTGAATCCTCCAAAGACAAGTCCAAATATCTCTGCATTTTGAAGGAAAGTGACTCAGATCCAGAGCCAGATCACCTGGAATTGCTTGACAGCAGTGATGAATACTTGCCACATCCTCATTTTCCTGTGCCATATGCAAAGTAAATATATACATCAAGAAGGATAGAAATTGTACAAATTAGTGATCTAGAATGATTATTCTTTCTCAGGAAACTCAGGAATGTGGGAATTGAAAGTTATATACCTTTGAAATGTGTCCATGTTGCTACTTGATTCATTTTTGTATTTTTTTAATACTTACAAAATGTTTGAAAACAAGTTTAATTTGTGTGTTTGATATTGTCTTTTTGAATAATAAAATTAAAAAAAATACACCTACCATCCGACTTACGACCTGCTCGACTTACGACCTGCTCGACTTACGACCTGCTCGACTTATGACGACTCGACTTATGACAGTGTTTTTTATGCCAAATTTCTGGGAAATAAACAAGTGTTTGTGTTGTACACAGTGTTTATCCTAAACCTTACAGTATAAAATACAGTACTAACAGCATAAAAACTAAAGTAAAACATGAAATACCAAAATAAAACAATAAAATAAAGTCATTACAAAAATGCCATGTTGATATTCAGTAGTAAAGTTTGACTTACGACCATTTCGACTTACGACCGGTTTCTCGGAACCGAACTCGGTCGTAAGTCGGATGGTAGGTGTAGTTATTTGGTGTTTTATTAACAATTGCAACTTTGTAACATTTAAATACGTTCACCCATTGATAGGCAAGACCTACTCTACACAAATAACCCGCACATAAAAGAGAGAAGCTTACGACGACGTTTCGGTCCGACTTGGACCATTGACAAAGTCACACTAACAGAGGTGGAGCAGGACGGCTATATATAGGCAGGAAGAGGTGGTAGTAGTAGTAGTAGTAGTAGTAGTAGTAGTAGTAGTAGTAGTAGTACAAGAATTGTATATAATACCGACAGGATGAAATTAAGACATGTGCACAACACCCGGGCATCCCCATCGTAGACGCTTCGCCATCCAGCCAGCCACTGGATGGCGAAACGTCCACAACAAAGACAGCCAGACGCCGCACATGTGTCTTAATTTCAACAGTAGTTGTAGTAGAAGAAGAAGAGGTAGTAGTAGTGGTAGCGGAAGAAGTGGGAAATAAGGAAGACGAGCCAGTCAAATACAAAGGAAGGGGAGCACTGCAAGAGAGCTAGATGCCCACAGAGGGAGAGCAAGCGCACAGAGGTGCGTGAAAGGGGAAGTGGTGAAAAAAATAAATGAAGAAGGAACAGAAACACGAGACAGGAGAGAGAAAGACAACCCAGAGGAGAAAAGGAGAGAGGAAAGGGGAAGAGGAAGAAGAAAAAGAAAAAGAAAAAGTGAGGATTCAGGTTAAGTCACGGGTGTTCTGAAGTTTGGAGCATTTTACAATGTAGTGGGAGAGGAAGGCATCTACAGAGACGAAGCCAGGGCTAAGGTTCATACAAGGAAAGTTGTGTATTAGAGAGGATTCAACTAGACGGCGACTGTTCGAGTTGGAAGTAGGGAAGACAGTTTTAGCAGAAGACCAGTCAATAGGATGGCTATGATCTCTGACGTGACAGAGATCATAGCCATCCTATTGACTGGTCTTCTGCTAAAACTGTCTTCCCTACTTCCAACTCGAACAGTCGCCGTCTAGTTGAATCCTCTCTAATACACAACTTTCCTTGTATGAACCTTAGCCCTGGCTTCGTCTCTGTAGATGCCTTCCTCTCCCACTACATTGTAAAATGCTCCAAACTTCAGAACACCCGTGACTTAACCTGAATCCTCACTTTTTCTTTTTCTTTTTCTTCTTCCTCTTCCCCTTTCCTCTCTCCTTTTCTCCTCTGGGTTGTCTTTCTCTCTCCTGTCTCGTGTTTCTGTTCCTTCTTCATTTATTTTATTTCACCACTTCCCCTTTCACGCACCTCTGTGCATTTGCTCTCCCTCTGTGGGTATCTAGCTCTCTTGCAGTGCTCCCCTTCCTTTGTATTTGACTGGCTCGTCTTCCTTATTTCCCACTTCTTCCGCTACCACTACTACTACCTCTTCTTCTTCTACTACAACTACTGTTGAAATTAAGACACATGTGCGGCGTCTGGCTGTCTTTGTTGTGGATGTTTCGCCATCCAGTGGCTGGCTGGATGGCGAAGCGTCTACGATGGGGATGCCCGGGTGTTGTGCATGTGTCTTAATTTCATCCTGTCGGTATTATATACAATTCTTGTACTACTACTACTACTACTACTACCACCACCTCTTCCTGCCTATATATAGCCGTCCTGCTCCACCTCTGTTAGTGTGACTTTGTCAATGGTCCAAGTCGGACCGAAACGTCGTCGTAAGCTTCTCTCTTTTATGTGCAGGTTATTTGTGTATTGTTCCAGTCACGGTATTGTGCCTTTTTGTTATTTAAGACCTACTCTTGTCGGTCTTCTCATATTAGCAATTGATTGAAAGCAAACTTTCACATATTCCTTTCTATGGGCTCATCTACTTTATGTTGAGACACTATCCACCCATAGGGAAAAAACTTTTCAAAATTCGCAATTTTCGTTTTTGCCTACCAAAGGGTTAAGGTAATCAGTCCCTCAGCCTGGAGTCAGTGTAATCAGTCCATCCATTCCAGAGAGCTTGTCCTTAACCGATTTTATCGTTAGCTGATTTAATTTTCCCCATAAGAAATAATGGAAATCCAATTAATCCGTTCTTGCTGTCAGGAGGCTTGACAGAACAGTACTTCAATATGATGCTATTATCAACTCTACAGCTTATTTATCTATCAATATTCATCTAATATGACATAATAAACAATATTAATAATATAGAAACATGATATATACTCTAGAATGAATAAAATATGTCATTATGTATTTGAGGAGAAAGTGCTGGAAGTGTTGTTGTTGGGTGTATAATGGCCACTGAGAGAAGCCGTACATATTAGTGGTGGAGGAGGCTTCTGCCACCGCCACTATCCACAAACAATAGTATATGTAATTTATAAATAAGAAATATTTACATTTTAATGTATAAATAAGAAATATTTACACTTACCTTGGAGGAGATGTTAGTTTAATTAGTTAGTTTGATGGAGGAGATGCTGGCAGAGGTTTAGGGTGGCAGAAGATATGTAGCAGGCCGGCGTATGTTCAGCGGCCCGATACACATTCAACAACATTGGAGAGTTACTTCCGTGTCGTTTTTCTATTGCTTACTCGCTACACTGTTAATTCTACACTTTATCGCTGGCTGGCTCTATAGCCTTTATCGATACCTGATGCTTTAGTATCGTACATATCGTAGAATCACTTAATCCCTGCAGAAGGCACATTCACCCCTCTCTCTTCCTCCTCCACTTTGGTACGTACTTTGCTACAAGGTTTTTCTTGAATTTTATTGTGTTTCTTTCCTTCTTTATCACAGGGCTGGCACTAGAAACTTTTTTTTGGCCCCATGGTGGCTCATTTAGCAGTTACAAGCACTGAAAACAATGGAATAATACAAAATGTATTGCATGTATGAGTGGAACCGTCCGGGCTTGTAAACAATGGCACACTGCCTGTACATAGTGACTGGGTGGACACGTTCGGGACGAATGTCCTTAACTGAGCTTTTCATCGATGGCCGAGCCAATATTTTTACGCAAAAATGCATTGGTATCCAATTTTATTACTATCCAATGGCATTGTTACCCGAGGGTCCACTGTACCTCAAACTCCTGATCTTCAACCATTCTTCTCTGTATTGGACTGAGGAAGTCACTGGTTGGCAATATGTTTCCACAGTAAAGATACCCAAGTGTTGCACAAGTGTCTAATTCATCAGGATATAAAAAGCTAGGTTGATACTACTGTATTTTGTGGCTCATAAGATGTGGCTTATAAGACTTGTTTTAGTTTCAATGGCTCGGCATCGGATGTAACTGGGAGAGCTACGGCCCACCCCACACCCCAAACTTATAGCTCCTGTCACTGACCTTCAGTTTATAGGATGCAGGGTGGTTTTTGGAGACATTTTATGGTAAAAAAAAATGCATCTAATAAGCCGCGAAATACAGTAAGTGAACATAAAGATTCTTCTAACACTGTAATGTCTTCAATTTTAAGCAAGACTGACCAATCTGTAAGATATAACAAGTACTTGACCCCATGGTCCTTCAATTCTCTAGACATTAAAGATATTGAAAAGATTAATAACACAATATATAAAATTAATCCTCACCCATTAACCCTTAAACTGTCCAAACGTAGATCTATGTTTTTTCAACATTTGAAAATATGTAAAAAAACGTAGATCTTCTTTTCTTTTTTCTACATTTGAAAACATGTAAAAAAAAACTTTGATCTACTTTTTTTTGTTATATTTGAAAATATGTAAAAAAACGTAGATCTACTTTTGGAGCGCTACACATGTGAACGGAAATTTGTTTGGACAGTTTAAGGGTTAAACAATTAAGCTACCATATTTAAGCTAAAACCACCATCTAAAATTTAATTCCTTAAGTTGTACATAGAGATATAGGCTCCCTTTTAAATAAATGACTAAATATTAGTGAAGAGTGACCTCTCCTTAATTAATAAAGTATCTGCATGTTTATCAAACTTAACTTCATTTCAACTCTCCTCACATGAATATTTTGAGTCTATCAGTATATATCCAGGAAACAATGTGATTGATATAAAGCACAGTAACCTTTTCTTATACAGTGGAACCTCAAAAATCGAACTTAATCTGTTTCAGGAGCTAGTTCTAATTTCGAAAAGTCTGAAATTCGAATCAATATTTCCCATAAGAAATAATGGATATACAATTAATCCGTTCCAGAAACCCAAAAATATTCACACAAAAAACACATTTTATAGAGATTAATTACAGTTTTACATACATATAAAAAAAACATACATATAAAATAATACATACATATAATATAAAATATAAAATAACATTCTTACTTACCTTTATTGAAGATTGGTGATGGCATCTGGAAGATAGGGAGGAGGAGAGAGGGAGTTGGGGTTAGTGTTTGGAAGGAGAATCCCCCTCCATGAGGACTTCAGGTAAAGCCCTCTCTGGGGTTACTTCCCTTCTCTGTCTTTTAATGCCACTAGGACCAGCTTGAGAGTCACTGGACCCCTGTCTCACAAAATAACTGTCCACAGTCCTCTGTTTCTGGCACCTCTTTAACATTTCCCTAAAATGGGACATGGTTCTGTCACTGAACTTGTTGCAAAGATGGCTTGTTTCAGCTTGCTCAGGGTGGTACTTCTGCACAAACATTTGGACATCATTCCACTTGGCACAAATCTCCTTAATCTTTGAAGAAAGCACCTCATCCACTCTCTCCCTCCCTCAACAAGTCTCACACCACTCTCATACTTCTGTATTATTTCCTTCTTCACATCTATGGTGTTTCTCACTTTCTTTACCACAGGGGTACCACTAGCAAGTTTATTTCACAGTCCCACAAGCACTAAACACAACGAAATAATCGTAAAATGTGTGAATGAGAGCGTAGGTTAGTGTTCACTCAAGCATAAACAAAGCAAGACTGCTCACGGCGCCTGCGCGGGGACGCGGACAGAGCGGGCCAGCGGACAGGTCCCATATCCGGCGGTCCGAAATTTGAAACGCATTCGATTTTTGGTACACAGTTTGACCGAAAAAATGGTCTTATTTTCGAAACGTTCGATATTTGGTACGTTCGATTTTCAAAGTTCCACTGTATATTAAGCTTTCTCATAGCAGTTTTGCATGTATTGTACATTATTATAATTGTATAATATGACAGATCACACAAACTATAAGTAAGATACATATTTTTAGTTTTTAAATACGTACTGATACTGCACTCATATACCACGTGTGGGCAAGCCATTGCTCACAAGCCACACACGACTCGTTTACTCACTGAATGCAGCTCACCCTGACAATATCCAAAATAAAAAAGCTTAACCTGGATACTGTCTTGAAAACCTCATTTGAACGAGCAGATGAGTCACACTGAGCCATTGCTTGGACATGTTAGCTATATACACTGTATAATATACGTTGTATATGCCCTATATGTTGTGTATATCTATGAGCTTTTAAAAATTTTAACATTTTTGGTCAATAAAATATTATAATTATTATTATTATTAGTATTATTATATAAGTAACTGTATATGTACTAAAAAAGCCCATATAATAATTATAAAAATAGTCATTGCTTAAAGAATCTATTTTGTATGTGTCAATTACAAAGGCAGCTTACCTCCTCTTCATCAGCAGCAGACTCGCCTATGGATTCTTCTTGGTCCTCTGGTTTTATAACAGATTTGATGACCTTTTTACCACTACCATACAAAGTGAACACTGTTGGTTTGTTGAGGTGGAATGTGTGGCACGTTATTCTTGATGGTACATCTGCGACACATAGCTCCCTACACAAGTCTTGGCTTGACAGTGTATGTCCATGAGGAAGCTTGGCATCATTTTCAACTTCTTTGCACTGGAAAAAATGCATAGTAAAAATGTTGTACTGTAAGGTACTCTACAAAAAAATGCAGCATTAAATACTGCAATGTATTTAAAATTTTTACAGATTACAGAGATGAAGGAATATGAATATGTGAACAATATTTATCATAATTATATACATTTAAAGTGTTGCAAAAGTCATGCCATTTTATTATATATATGATGGTACAGTGATTCCAGTATTTCTAAGACTATCAATGATGGGTGGTATACAATATCTACTATCCAGCGTAACTGATGGTTATTCTCCTAGCAAGCCTACCAGGACACAGATGCAGGTAAGGAAGACAGGAGCCCTAGCAAGGCACAGGTGAGGGGATGCAACAGAAGCCTACCAGGACACAGACTAGGTGAAGGGAGACAGAAAAACCCTACCAAAATAGTTTTGAGAGGAGACAGAAAATATACATGAGAAAAAAGGTGAAAGGAGACAAAATGTACATTGACAGATGAGGGGAGACAGAAAGCCTACCTGGGTACAAATAGTGGATCACTAAGGTGAGGGTATATGAGGTGACAGGGAGCTAAAGTGAGGGAGGAAGAGGTGAGATATAGAAGAGAGGTGATGTTGAAGTGAGGTGATGTGGAAGTGAGGTGATGTTCAAGTGAGGTGATGTGGAAGTGAGGTGATGTTGAAGTGATGTGATGTGGAAGTGATGTGATGTTGAAGTGAGGTGATGTTGAAGTGAGGTGATGTTGAAGTGAGGTGATGTGGAAGTGAGGTGATGTGGAAGTGAGGTGATGTGGAAGTGAGGTGATGTTGAAGTGAGGTGATGTGGAAGTAAGGTGATGTTGAAGTGAGGTGATGTTGAAGTGAGGTGATGTGGAAGTGAGGTGATGTTCAAGTGAGGTGATGTGGAAGTGAGGTGATGTTGAAGTGAGGTGATGTGGAAGTGAGGTGATGTTGAAGTGAGGTGATGTTGAAGTGAGGTGATGTGGAAGTGAGGTGATGTTCAAGTGAGGTGATGTTGAAGTGAGGTGATGTTGAAGTGAGGTGATGTTGAAGTGAGGTGATGTTGAAGTGAGGTGATGTGGAAGTGAGGTGATGTTCAAGTGAGGTGATGTGGAAGTGAGGTGATGTTGAAGTGAGGTGATGTGGAAGTGAGGTGATGTTGAAGTGAGGTGATGTGGAAGTGAGGTGATGTGGAAGTGAGGTGATGTTGAAGTGAGATGATGTGGAAGCGAGGGTAGGTAGAAGTGAGGGGAGGAGGTGGAATGGAATTGAAGGGAGGTGGAATTAAAGGGGAGGTGGAATTGAGGGGAGATGGAATTGAGGGGAGGACAGAGAGAAGTGAGGGGAGAAGCTCACCAAAAGAGTAATATGGTTATGTAGGATGTCAGTGGTGGAGCAGATGATCCTCGAGGCTAACATAGCGTCCCTGAGAGCCACCATCACCACCACCAACACCAACACAACTACACTCAACAACATCCACTTCTTCCGCCTCCGCTTCATCATATCTTCGAAAATCTTTGCCAGGCAACACGAAAATATGAATGTGATTTTCATTTCCCGGCGGCCTTTCAGGTGCCCACATCTCCCATCACCCAAAATTAAAACTGCATTTTGATTTTGATTGTTATTGTTGGGTTGAAAGGTTATGACGGTCACAGGGAGAGAAAAAGACGTTTAAATACAGTTTACGACATTTATTGAGGAAACATTTCACCCCGAGTGGCTTCTGCAATCTTTGTTAGGTCTGAAGAAGCCACTCGTTTCCTCTAATAAATGGCATGAACTGTACATAAGTGTCCTTTTCAAAATACTGTTTTTTTGGTCTCGGGGTTGTATGAACCCTCATGGCGACACAGGACGTGAACCATTGGTTATATCTCTCTCACTCGTCCTCTGATTCCCAGGGTTAAATTTAAAGTACATATATATGTATGTTTATTTGGTTCAAGTTGGCAGGTCAAAGTCCATCTAGTGTAGAATAAATGATGTAGAGGCTTTCCACTCAGAGGAATCACTGAGCTTGCCGAGGAACCACCTGCAGGAGGGAGAGTCCACCTGCAGGAGGGAGAGTCCACCTGCAGGAGGGAGAGTCCACCTGCAGGAGGGAGAGTCCACCTGCAGGAGGGAGAGTCCACCTGCAGGAGGGAGAGTCCACCTGCAGGAGGGAGAGTCCACCTGCAGGAGGGAGAGTCCACCTGCAGGAAGGAGAGTCCACCTGCAGGAGGGAGAGTCCACATACAAGAGGGAGAGTCCACCTGCAGGAGGGAGAATCGACCTGCGGGAGGGAGAGTCCACCTACAGGAGGGAGAGTCCACCTGCAGGAGGGAGAGTCCACCTGCAGGAGGGAGAGTCCACCTGCAGGAAGGAGAGGAGGGAGAGTCCACCTGCAGGAAGGAGAGTCCACCTGCAGGAAGGAGAGTCCACCTGCAGGAGGGAGAGTCGACCTGCAGGCAGGAGGGAGAGTCCACCTGCAGGAAGGAGAGCCCACCTGCAGGAGGGAGAGTCCACCTGCAGGAAGGAGAGTCCATCTGCAGGAAGGAGAGTCCACCTGCAGGAAGGGAGAGTCCACCTGCAGGAAGGAGAGTCCACCTGCTGCACCTGCAGGAAGGGAGAGCAGGAAGGAGAGTCCACCTGCAGGAGGGAGAGTCCACCTGCAGGACAGAGTCCACCTGCAGGAGGGAGAGTCCACCTGCAGGAGGGAGAGTCCACCTGCAGGAGGGAGAGTCCACCTGCAGGAGGGAGAGTCCACCTGCAGGAGGGAGAGTCCACCTGCAGGAAGGAGAGTCCACCTGCAGGAAGGAGAGTCCACCTGCAGGAAGGAGAGTCCACCTGCAGGAAGGAGAGTCCACCTGCAGGAAGGAGAGTCCACCTGCAGGAGGGAGAGTCCACCTGCAGGAAGGAGAGCCCACCTGCAGGAGGGAGAGTCCACCTGAGGGAGAGTCCACCTGCAGGAGGGAGAGTCCACCTGCAGGAAGGAGAGTCCACCTGCAGTCCACCTGCAGGAGGGAGAGTCCACCTGCAGGAGGGAGAGTCCACCTGCAGGAGGGAGAGTCCATCTGCAGGAAGGAGAGTCCACCTGCAGGAAGGAGAGTCCACCTGCAGGAAGGAGAGTCCACCTGCAGGAAGGAGAGTCCACCTGCAGGAAGGAGAGTCCACCTGCAGGAAGGAGAGTCCACCTGCAGGAGGGAGAGTCGACCTGCAGGAAGGAGAGTCCACCTGACCTGCAGGAAGGAGAGTCCACCTGCAGGAGGGAGAGTCGACCTGGGAGAGTCCACCTGCAGGAAGGAGAGCCCACCTGCAGGAGGGAGAGTCCACCTGCAGGAGGGAGAGTCCACCTGCAGGAGGGAGAGTCCACCTGCAGGAAGGAGAGTCCACCTGCAGGAAGGAGAGTCCACCTGCAGGAGGGAGAGTCCACCTGCAGGAGGGAGAGTCCACCTGCACCTGCAGGAGGGAGAGTCCATCTGCAGGAAGGAGAGTCCACCTGCAGGAAGGAGAGTCCACCTGCAGGAAGGAGAGTCCACCTGCAGGAAGGAGAGTCCACCTGCAGGAAGGAGAGTCCACCTGCAGGAAGGAGAGTCCACCTGCAGGAGGGAGAGTCGACCTGCAGGAAGGAGAGTCCACCTGCAGGAGGAGAGTCCACCTGCAGAAGGAGAGTCGACCAGCAGGAAGGAGAGCCCACCTGCAGGAGGGAGAGTCCACCTGCAGGAAGGAGAGTCCACCTACAGGAGGGAGAGTCCACCTGCAGGAGGGAGAGTCCACCTGCAGGAGGGAGAGTCCACCTGCAGGAGGGAGAGTCCACCTGCAGGAGGGAGAGTCCACCTGCAGGAAGGAGAGTCCACCTGCAGGAAGGAGAGTCCACCTGCAGGAAGGAGAGTCCACTTGAAGGAGGGAGAGTCCACCTGCAGGAGGGAGAGTCCACCTGCAGGAGGGAGAGTCCACCTGCAGGAGGGAGAGTCCACCTGCAGGAGGGAGAGTCCATCTGCAGGAAGGAGAGTCCACCTGCAGGAAGGAGAGTCCACCTGCAGGAAGGAGAGTCCACCTGCAGGAAGGAGAGTCCACCTGCAGGAAGGAGAGTCCACCTGCAGGAAGGAGAGTCCACCTGCAGGAGGGAGAGTCGACCTGCAGGAAGGAGAGTCCACCTGCAGGAGGGAGAGTCCACCTGCAGAAGGAGAGTCGACCTGCAGGAAGGAGAGCCCACCTGCAGGAGGGAGAGTCCACCTGCAGGAAGGAGAGTCCACCTACAGGAGGGAGAGTCCACCTGCAGGAGGGAGAGTCCACCTGCAGGAGGGAGAGTCCACCTGCAGGAGGGAGAGTCCACCTGCAGGAGGGAGAGTCCACCTGCAGGAAGGAGAGTCCACCTGCAGGAAGGAGAGTCCACCTGCAGGAAGGAGAGTCCACTTGAAGGAGGGAGAGTCCACCTGCAGGAGGGAGAGTCCACCTGCAGGAGGGAGAGTCCATCTGCAGGAAGGAGAGTCCACCTGCAGGAGGGAGAGTCCACCTGCAGGAGAGTCGACCTGCAGGAAGGAGAGTCCACCTGTAGGAAGGAGAGTCCACCTGCAGGAAGGAGAGTCCACCTGCAGGAAGGAGAGTCGCCTGCAGGAGGGAGAGTCCACCTGCAGGAGGGAGAGTCCACCTGCAGGAGGGAGAGTCCACCTGCAGGAGGGAGAGTCCACCTGCAGGAGGGAGAGTCCACCTGCAGGAGGGAGAGTCCACCTGCAGGAGGGAGAGTCCACCTGCAGGAGTCGCTGATGGGCAGAAAGCCTCTGCCCACCAATGTAAGTTTATTTAGGCACAGGTACACATAAGCACGATTATCATACATAATGTAAATTACCAAAGGTAATCCAAAGAAGGGTGTGATTTATTATTATTACCATTATATTTAGGGAAAGTAAGTCCCAGTTTGATTTCATTAGGTTATCGTAGGTCAAATCTGCCTAACATTATTTTTGTGCCTGTAACATATATCCTCAAAATGCCCCCCTCAAGGAGGTTCCTGATGCTGGTGAGGGGCTCTTGATCTAAGGAAGTGGCCCGGTGGCCTGGTGGCTAAAGCTCCCGCTTCACACACGGAGGGCCCGGGTTCGATTCCCGGCGGGTGGAAACATTCGACACGTTTCCTTACACCTGTTGTCCTGTTCACCTAGCAGCAAATAGGTACCTGGGTGTTAGTCGACTGGTGTGGGTCGCATCCTGGGGGACAAGATTAAGGACCCCAATGGAAATAAGTTAGACAGTCCTCGATGACGCACTGACTTTCTTGGGTTATCCTGGGTGGCTAACCCTCCGGGGTTAAAAATCCGAACGAAATCTTATCTTATCTTATCTTATCTCTTATCTGTGCTCTAGTTCCCTGAATTGACCCTGAATGCTTTCCATCCTCCCCACAGGCACTGTATAATCCCTATGGGTTTAGTACTCCCCATAATAATAATACTCAAAATCAATTTGAAAAATAATGTAGCCCAAGTCTAAATAAAAACTTCCTTCCTAACCCTAGGGTTCATATAGCCCCTGGGGTATATTATTATTATAATTAAAACCAAGTGCTAAACCAACAATGGTCATTTAGCACTGCACCCGGGGGTATAGAAGGCAAACAGTTGCCATCCAGTTTCAGCCTGCAGTCAAACCTTCAGGAGTGTAGAATATTCTCTTTAGTGATAAATGCATATATTCATTTCTATATTATCTTCTGAAGATTCTAAACATTATTATTATAATCAGAAAGAAGTGCTAAACCTACAAATTTCATACAGCAAGATTTTCGATAATGGTAAATTAGAGATTGGTCTTTAATTGTTGATGTCAGTAGGGTCTCCTTTGTGGATCAGGTTAACAGAAGCTAACTTAAGGATCTTAGGGAAAGTTTTAGTACATGAGACTTATTAAACAAGGTTGCAATGACTTTAGCTAACATATAGGCAACTTTCTTGTGTATGAATGGTGGTACACTTGCTTTATTTTTTTTTTAAGTACATTTATAACTGATATTACATTTACAGAAGTTGTTAGGGACAAGTAGCCTTGCTAATTGCCATCGGTTAATTGATAACCTAAGCAATAGAATTTGAGATTTTGCTGACAAGGTACTCCCTGTAATTGAGAAGTTATGAAGCTACCAGACCACTTTTGTGGTGCCAGTGGAGGTTCAAACAACTTTCCCCCCTCTCATAGATGTCTGGGACCTCCCTCCCCTGACCTCACCAAGTCCTGATGGTCACTTTTATTTGAAGTCCTTGCCTTGTTCTTCATAGCCCTCCCATCACTAACCTTGTTCCATAATGCCAGAAGATGCTACCTCTCCACCCATTGACCATCTCTTGTCATCTCTTGATGCTTCATATAGATTGTTTCACACAGATTGAGAAGATAGTTTAGATTACCACTCCTAATACTGCATTACAGTCTGTATATACTGATAGGGCTGTGCTAAAGTCACACAGCACCTTTGAAATGGGAAGTTAATCACACTTGACCAATGGATCAAGAGACATTCTTCATCAAGAAAAATCTCCATTCACATGTCAGTTGTTAATAAACCTGCCAACTCTATTTATCTGGACTCATCACTAGCATCATCTCATAAAAGTCAACCTCATGATGACTCCCTTATCACAGGCTTCCAGTAACTACCTGTTCTGCAGGGTAGTGTAGTACCTACTTAGTCCGCATTAGTCCTTTCTTTTCCCTGTCATTACCCTCTCAACTTCTCTGTTGCTTTCCCACTCCTGATTTTGCTCCCACTTAAAAAATTCCATTGCTATCCTACAACATAAAATATTCATGGGGTCATATAGCACCTGGGATATTAGAGGTAGTCAGGTTTGATTCAGTGAAGAGGAAGCTCCAATTCCTTGAATCAAGAACCCATAACCAGAATTAACGCTTCCTTTTGAAGGGTTTACTCAGCATAGGTTTGTCATAAACCCGTCTCCTACTGCCATCAAATCTTCGACCTTGCTGCTCATCCTCCTTTGTACTCAGGCACTTAATCTGAAAATTTTTGTGGCACTTCCCAACATGATATTATTATTATTATTACAATCAAGGGGGAAGCGCTAAACCCGGAGGATTATACAGCGCCTGGGGGGGGATGTGGAAGGCATTCAGGCTTAATTTGGGGAACTGGAGCACAGATCCAATTCCCTAAATCAAGAGCCCCTCACCAACATCAAGGAACCTTCCTTGAGGGGTCCCAACATGATAAAGATTTATTTTATTATTTATTTTTTAAATTATCAATAGCAGTCGCTTCGCTACATGTGTCAACCCTCCCAAACAACTTGACAAGCTCAAGACAGAGCTAAACATATTGCTTTCCATTACCCGGGCAAAAAATTTAGTTTTAGAATTTGATCTGATAAAACTGAAGTGACCATCGGAGAAATGTTAAGTTTCACTCTCCAGGAACTTTATCAAGCTTGATAAAGCTCCTGAAGAGCAAAATGTTGCCACAATAAAATATCACATTAGTTGGATTTGTGTCCTTTTACTTAACATATTGTCAGTAATTCCACCAATATTAATCCAACGGAGAAATGAACCAAAATAAGTTACAGTACACTGGATAATCAAGGATTCAGTTATTTTTATTTTTTTTTTCTTAATTTAGGTATACAGTACAGCACCCTTCTGGCAAGACAGTAATGGAGTGAATGATGGTGAAAGTTTTTCTTTTTCTGGCCACCCTGCCTTGTTAGGAATCGGCCAGTGTGATAATAAAATAAAAATAGTACAGCAAGCACCAGACAAGCCTGGAACAGGGCTGAACTCCGGGAGTAAAAAAAACTCGAAACTCACCATAGGTATACAGTATATACAAATTTTAATAAACAGTCAGATTTTGCCACAAGTTTCTTTACATAGTGTATTACTTCAACAGAGATAATAAATGATAGAAAAAATTAACATGATAATATTTACATAAAACTTAATGACAAAGGAGTCCAAATCAGTACTGTACGTACTTCATTCATAATTTAGCAGATTCATTACAACAGTTCACATAATCTGGAATACCCTCACTCCTTGAAATGGAATATATTTTAAACAAATTTCGAAAACATTAGATATACCTGTAACAGGATATTTTTCAAATACATATGTGGCCACCTTTATATGAAATGCATTAACATGTGTAGCAGTCTATTTACACTACACATTATACTACAATGCAGTAGTCTGAAAACTTACTACTGTACCAATAATATTTATCTTGCATCTCTGGGGTAAAGCAATCAGAGAATTTAAGCAATAAATACAAGTGCACAATGTGGACTATTTTGTGGATCGCCTGGTTCTCTTGTTCCAGGCAAAGTTTGCTCCATAGTTCTTCACACGAGGAGGCTTAACGGGAGGTTCTTCAGTCGACCATTGCCATCCATTCTTTTCACAAAATGCTATGGCAGCCTCTCGAGATGAAAAGTCAACCTGAAGCAAAACAGATTTATTTTATTCAACAACAGAGGGTTTAATAGATCTACTTTTAATTACGCCCACAGAATTTTAAGAAAATTTTAGTGAAAGTCCATTGACACTAAGGAAAACCAGCATATTACTAAATACTAACTTAACATACAGGCATTACTGTTTCTTTTTTAATGCAAACCTATCATATTTTTATACACATCACTCTACCTCTATTCTATTTACTTAACCATATTGTTATTCCTCACACAGTGTGACCTACAATAAAGAAATATTAAAAAATATAATATTGTTAACTGAAGTAAAGCATATCTTGTTTTAAGATTATTTTTTAAGTAAGTGAAATAGTAATAATTTATCCACAAATACTAAAATAGTAATGTCAAAAAGATTATAGCCAAGGGACATTACAAAGATAATGCCTAATACAGTGAGTAACTGAAATACAACTGAAGAAAAATTCCTAATGAAATAGAATTTGAAGGATACTAATGTGAAGGGATAAAGTTGGCAACAAGGTAATTTTAGCAGTAAAGCTCCAAAAGATAAACAGCAACACAAATACTGTAATTGTAAATGCATTCTACCAACATTAAAAACACAAGAGAAACAAAGAATATGACAACCTGCATGAGGGCCTGCATAATATACTGTACTAGGGAAAATATTAATGAAAAGCACCCATGAAAAGACAAAAATATTCTTAAGGGGAGAATTCAATTGCATAGAAACACAGAGAGCCTTTGACCATTTTTTTTACTACTCAATCAGCAATGCTGCAATGCTTAATTATAAACTTCACAAATTTGGTAATTATATTTGCTCTCAAGATCCAATCTTATCAAGAAATAGAAGTTAAAATACAAAAAGAAATGGCAAGAAAAAATAGTGACAAGTTCATGACTACAGGTCTGACAGATAGCCAGAAGGACAATGTGCTAATGATAAAAGACGAAGGCTTACCACAGTATTCGACAGTGGGTCTGCTGTTGAGGCCCACCCCATGAGCGGGTTCTCCCAACGCTCACGCTGATCAAATGTAATATACCATCTGAAAGTCATTAACCATATGATAAACATTATAAATTCAACCTCACAATACTTAGCAATCAAGAGGCAAAATTTTGGCCTCGACGTTTTTTACTACGCATTTGGTGGTACATGTATACTGTTTGCCAAAAAATCAAACAAGTGTCTCCTAACATGGATCTGTCAGATGATGACCTCCTAACTAGTTAAAAATCCACTGGCCAACCAGAACTGGGTTTTACACCCATTTAAAAAAGAGAGCATCACTACTTGGTAGTGTCCTAGGATATTATACATACAGTATTTTATTAAACTGAATGAGAATTGCTGATAATACAAAAAGAAAACTATATTGTATCAACTTTCGGGCAAAAATTTTTTAGATTACACTAACTTATGGATATTACTGGTGCCAGACTGCATAGTGTTCTTAGATGGTTTCTTGATCAACACTCGTCGAGTTTTAATGTGCTCTTCTGGTACACCAGTGAGGTGAGTAATATCATCCTGAAAAAAAAAATACTGTAACAGCCTGGTTGATCAAGCCCTGATCCACCGGGAGGCCTGGTCACAGACCAGGCCATGGGGGCGTTGACCCCCAAAACCCCTCTCCAGGTATAAGGTATTGAACATTTCTTGCAACTCTGAGTAAATTACTGTACATGACAAATGAAGCAACAATAGCTGTCCGACTATCAATGTCTTTCATAATTCTGTATGGATATGTGGCAAAGCATAGATTACTAGTCTTATTAAGTATAATGAACAATGAACCATTACAAATAAGAGTATTTAAAAAAATTAATCTTTCTTTCTTTCAACATACCAGCCATATCCCACCAAGGAGGGGTGCCCCAAAAGGAAAAACGAAAGTTTCTCTTTTTTTTTTTTTCAACAAACCGGCCGTATCCCACCAAGGCAGGGTGGCCCAAAAAGAAAAACGAAAGTTTCTCTTTTCAAATTTAGTAATTTATACGGGAAAAGGGGTTACTAGCCCCTTGCTCCCGGCATTTTAGTCGCCTCTTACAACACACATGGCTTACGGAGGCAGAATTCTGTTCCACTTCCCCATGGAGATAAGAGGAAATAAACAAGAACAAGAACTAGAAAGAAAATAGAAGAAAACCCAGAGGGGTGTGTATATATGTGCTTGTACATGTATGTGTAGTGTGACCTAAGTGTAAGTAGAAGTAGCAAGATGTACCTGAAATCTTGCATGTTCATGAGACAGAAAAAAGGACACCAGCAATCCTACCATCATGTAAAACAATTACAGGCTTTCGTTTTACACTCACTTGGCAGGACGGTAGTACCTCCCTGGGCGGTTGCTGTCTACCAACCTACTACCTAGATTAAAAAAATTAATGATTCATTATATTAAACCTTATTGCATAATGTATTGAATGTCATTAAAACAACTGCAAAATCAGCATTTTTCTGAGTCCATTTGAAAAATTTAAAGCTATGCAAATAAATCAAGTCTTACTGGTGTATCAACAGTGATATAACCAGCAAGAGCCTTCTGGTGCTGGACCTCCTCAGAGCTGAGAAGTGACTTGCGGGTGTCCTGAGGTTCCACCTGCTTCAGAGTTAAGTCATCTACACATCTCGCTGCTGATGTGCTCACGCCTCGTCTAGTGAAGAAAGTGTCAAATTACTGTATACAGTATTCACTGAAAGCACTAAACCCATATGCACCATTCAACACTGCATTTTACAGTAAAAAAATTGAAGAGAATGCCATTTTTGAAGCACTCAGAGTTAAGACACCATATTATTAGGGAGATTATTCTCAAATTTCACTTAAGCTGCATATCATTATTTGCTGATGAAAAGCAAAGGAAATTGATTTTTATTATAGCATGTAAATTACAGCATCTTGGTGGCTACTAAATTAATTCTTCACAACCAAGACACTGTAATCACACAGAAGTTAGAATTTGGAGTGCTGCAATATACCTACTCTCCCATGCCTGGCAAGTACCTCAACTCTCATACCCTTGCTGTCTGTACTGGACTTGATCCCTTTTTTTCCTTTTGCCTGGCCTTGTCCTCCACAAACACTCCAGCTGTGGTTATCTCTGTGAGGGTGAAGAAGCCATTCCAGAAGAAAAGTTTCTTCAAAAAATATCCTACCACTGCTAGTGTCTATTCGTAATGTTCTACTTTCTTCAGACTTATTTAGTTACTAGTTTTTGTTTTAACAATGTTCTTTAGTTCTGAACTAAAACAATATTGATCATTTTTCTGTTAATGCTAGTACGGCCAAGACATCAACTTTATCATGCTCCTGGAGGCCTATGTGAGAGAACTCACAAAGTTTAACTCCAGTCCCTTTTTCTTATTAATTTGTGTATATTAGTGTCTGGGTTGATACACAAGCATGTTCCATTCATATCTCAGGCATTTGAAACAAGTGATGAGAATAGAGAGTGAGGACCAATTAAACTGTCTTTACAAGCTACAAAGCAGCAAGTATGGTACACAGTTCAGTTTGTACAGATGGAAGCCCAGCTATAGTGCCATCAGGATGGTTTACAATAACAGTGCTTCACACCCTCCCACTGTAAGAGTTAAGGAAGTTATCAGTGTAGATAGTTTTGTGATATTATTTTTAGTTTGCAGGTTGTGTATGTGTTCTGGAATACTCAAAAATGAGGATAGAGCATAATTAATTTTTTTAGGAAAGTAGCTGGGCATGATGTCAAAACCAGCTGTCTCCTAGGGATGGTCTGTGATACTGGTGAGGGGCTTTTCATCCAAGTAGCTGGACTTTTCCTCCCCTTCCTTGGATTGAACTTGATTGCCTACATTCCCCAGGTGCTGTGTGACCCCTGTGAGCTTAATGTTTCCCCCCCACAAAGCTCCTGGAGAGCGAAACGTTGCCACAATAAAATGTCACATTAGTTGCACTTGTTTCCTTTTACTTTACAAATACAATAATAATGATGATATAGTTTAAGCATGCCAAACATCTCAGTGTTCTCACCTACATGTGCTTGTCTCAATGTAGGTACAGGGGTTGTGCGTGTCTGGCCCTGCCCTTCAACTTAATGCTCGCCAAATTTGCTCCTAGCCTCTTCGGTCCTATTGTACCTGCTCTTAAAACTATGCATGAAGCCTGCCTTCATGACTTCACTGAGGTCATTTCACTTCCCAGACGACCACGAGGTTGAATAAATATACTTTCGACATCTTGTGGCTGATTTTGCATATTCAGGTAGCAACTCCAGGTACACCATATTCTTTTCTGATAAATATTTTGATGACAGGAAAGCAAAGAATGATTCCTATGGCTTCATTCTGTTTTTGTTTTTGAAAGTATCGTAATGGTTTTTATAGGGCTAAAACCTCAGTATGGTAATCTATCAATGATCTCATCTATTGCTGGAGGATCTTGGGCTAAATACCCTTAAGTAGGTATCTCAGGGTCAAAGTTGTGATTACCTTCCTTGGGTCAATCCTAACCGTCTCCTATTCCCAGGTACTGTATGACCTCTATGGGTCATCGCGGATGGGGAATAATAATAATCTAAAAGTCATAAGACTATTTGGATTACTAATACATACTAGAGTGGCTAATAGCAGATTATTTCAATTGTGCTAAGCAATACTGCTTATTTGTTGTGATCCCAAGGTATAAGTTGAACCTACCTAGAAATAAGTCACTTTAACTTTTTTAGGTTATCCTAAGTAATTTACAGTGTGATACATATTTGTATTTATGTGTACCTGTGCCTAAATAAACTTACTAGCACTGGGCAATAGGCCTGCTGTGGTATTTAGTCAATAATGAGTTTAGGTCCTGGTCAGAACTCATGGATTACATACATCAAATACAAGCAGGTTATCTATGCCCTGGAAACAATTATTTATTTGGCAAAAATTTATTTTGGAATATTAGCAAAAATATTGGCATAGGCAGTACTTCAGAGCCAATCAATGGTTCGAGTTGATCCTAACATTAATGGTATACATCATCGACAAGCTGATGAATTAAAGCACATGCACCAACTGGGTATCTTCATTTGGAAGATATTTCACCAACCCATTGTTTTTTTTCAATTAAATACAGACTATTAACTGGAAACTGTAGATGAGGTAATAAATCCTTCAGCCTTGAAGGTGTCCACTGCCTTAAGTCTTGACGAATCTAAAGCACAGGCAGAGTGGGTAGGGGATGTGTAGATCAAGTGTTTACATTGAAGCATATATGTGAACAGTATTTAGATAAAGGTAGGGAAGTTTTTACTGCATTTATGGATTTAGAAAAGGCATATGATAGAGTGGATAGAGGAGCAATGTGGCAGATGTTGCAAGTATATGGAATAGGTGGTAAGTTACTAAATGCTGTAAAGAGTTTTTATGAGGATAGTGAGGCTCAGGTTAGGGTGTGTAGAAGAGAGGGAGAATACTTCCCGGTAAAAGTAGGTCTTAGACAGGGATGTGTAATGTCACCATGGTTGTTTAATATATTTATAGATGGGGTTGTAAAAGAAGTAAATGCTAGGGTATTCGGGAGAGGGGTAGGATTAAATTATGGGGAATCAAATTCAAAATGGGAATTGACACAGTGTCATGTAGGGGGGTAATGATTAGGGGAATATGGGGGTAAGAGGAGGGAGTTAGTAGGTAGGGGACAGGCGAGGCAGTAGGAGGGATGAGTGCTGAGGTAGGTAGGTAGGGGACATGCAGGCGAAGTGGTAGATGATAGGAGAGGTGAGCGGTAGGTAGGTAATGTGAGGTCACTGGTGACTACAACTTCACCTCTCATTACTCTACCCACCACTCCACACTACTCACCCTCTCACTACTTTAACTAAACATAAATAAATGGAGAAAATAACAGGGACAGTGAATATTACTATTCTACTCAAACACAGTTTATTATTAAGTCCTTGTACAATAATATATTTGGGAACAGGAGAACATTATTGTGGTTTAGATAAATGGGATGGTATGTATAAGCAGTGAGACAGGGAATACAATCAATTTGACCAAAATGAATGTAACTTACAATATAGTTCAGAGGGCAGTTCATCACAGGAACTAAGCCACAGGTCCCAAGACCTACACAGCACGAGTACTGCGCCAAGCCAGTACTCTGCCCAATGCCTCCAACAGTCTCCTCCAGACTTCAGCAGCCTTCTCCCGAGCCCTGCACCCCAGCAGCAGCTCCGCTCGAAGTCTCTGCTCAGCTCTACACCCCAGCAGCAGCTCCGCTCGAATCTCCTGATCATGCTCTTCCTTGGGCTTTTATCATGGTCCAAGCACCCTCCACAACCACGTGTACGACCTGACGCCTAGGTCTGACGCCGTCAAGAACAAAAGACCTCAGACGTGGGCGTGGCTACAGACGTTTGCCAAGGCAAGGTGTGACCATATAATTGGTTAAATTAGGTCTCCCCAGAGACCTCACAAGCCCAGCTGAACTACATCACAACAGTTATTTTTTGCTGATGATACTGTGCTTATGGGAGATTCTAAAGAAAAATTGCAAAGGTTAGTGGATGAGTTTGGGAATGTGTGTAAAGGTAGAAAGTTGAAAGTGAACATAGAAAAGAGTAAGGTGATGAGGGTATCAAATGATATAGATAAAGAAAAATTGGATATCAAATTGGGGAGGAGGAGTATGGAAGAAGTGAATGTTTTCAGATACTTGGGAGTTGACGTGTCGGCGGATGGATTTATGAAGGATGAGGTTAATCATAGAATTGATGAGGGAAAAAAGGTGAGTGGTGCATTGAGGTATATGTGGAGTCAAAAAACGCTATCTATGGAGGCAAAGAAGGGAATGTATGAAAGTATAGTGGTACCAACACTCTTATATGGATGTGAAGCTTGGGTGGTAAATGCAGCAGCGAGGAGACGGTTGGAGGCAGTGGAGATGTCCTGTCTAAGGGCAATGTGTGGTGTAAATATTATGCAGAAAATTCAGAGTGTGGAAATTAGGAGAAGGTGTGGAGTTAATAAAAGCATTAGTCAGAGGGCAAAATAAGTAAGTTTATTCAGGTATACACAAATACAGTTACATAGAATTATCATACATAGCAGCATATGTGTAGAGAACCTGGGATAACCCAAAAAAGACAGACTGACTTATTTCCATTGGGGTTGTTGAGGTGGTTTGGTCATTTAGAGAGAATGGATCAAAGTAGAATGACATGGAAAGCATATAAATCTATAGGGGAAGGAAGGAGGGGTAGGGGTCGTCCTCGAAAGGGTTGGAGAGAGGGGGTAAAGGAGGTTCTGTGGGCGAGGGGCTTGGACTTCCAGCAAGCGTGCGTGAGCGTCTTAGATAGGAGTGAATGGAGGCGAATGATACTTGGGACCTGACGATCTGTTGGAGTGTGAGCAGGGTAATATTTAGTGAAGGGATTCGGGGAAACCGGTTATTTTCATATAGTCGGACTTGAGTCCTGGAAATGGGAAGTACAATGCCTGCACTTTAAAGGAAGGGTTTGGGATATTGGCAGTTTGGAGGGATATGTTGTGTATCTTTATATGTGTATGTTTCTAAACTGTTATATTCTGAGCACCTCTGCAAAAACAGTGATAATGTGTGAGTGTGGTGAAAGTGTTGAATGATGATGAAAGTATTTTCTTTTTGGGGATTTTCTTTCTTTTTTGGGCCACCCTGCCTCGGTGGGAGACGACCTACTTGTTGAAAAAAAAAAAAAAAAAAAATATTTTTTTATATATATATATATATATATATATATATATATATATATATATATAAATAAATACTAGTGTTGAGGCCATAGTCACAGGTGGACACAATCTTCTAGTGGAAGTAGATAATGCCCAAGATTATTATAATCAAGGGGAAGCGCTAAACCCGTAGAATTATACAGCGCCTGTGGAGGGCATGTGGAAGGTATTCAGTCTTAATTCAGGGAACCGGAGCATAGATCGAATTCCCTAGATCAAAAGCCCTTCACCAACGTGAAGGAACCTTCCTTGAGGGGTGATGCCCAGGAGCTGAGGCAGAAGTTAACAAGACAGGTTGTACGAGATATCCTCTAGTAATAATGGTAGAATTCCTGACAAAATAGTAAGTAAATGGACACAGATGTAACTTGTGTGACATTTTATTGTGGCAACGTTTCGCTCTCCATCACAGCACCGTAAATACTCGTCGAATGTAAGAATAATGCATCTACCTCTGGCGAAGTAAGGTTTTTTTTTTCTTAGGTAAGGTTACCTTGCTTTCGTAAGTTGTTTCTTACCCCTTCAATAATAATAATAATAATAATAATAATAATAATAATAATAATAATAAATAATAATAAATAATAATAAATAATAATATTATTATTATTATAATCAAGGGGGAAGCGCTAAACCCGGAGGATTATACAGCAATAATAATAATAAAACAATCAAAACTAAGCGCTAAACCCAAAAGGGTCATACAATTCCACAACAAGAAAGTCTTAAATAGCGAACATTTCAAGTAACTGAGAGGAAGAGAGTAATACACAAGTGTTGTTCCATGATGATGGCAGCTCACCCTGGGGTCAGCACAACTCTGGATAACTGAGAGAGAAGACGAGTAGCAGCTCCCGGCTGAGCCATCTTGACCACAACAACAGCTGCTTCCTCAAGCTGGCTCGATGGCTCCTTTATAAATCAATTTATTTAGGTACCGGTACACAAATATACAGTTACATAAATTATACATAGTAGTATATGTGTAGAGAACCTAGGATAACCCCCCCACACCTCCCCCCCCCCAAAAAAAAAAAAAAAAAGTCAAATTGACATATCCATTGGGGTCCTTTCCAGCTTGGTTTTTAGATGATTTACGGAATAGTGTTTATAAAAAATAATTTCTTTAATTAAGTTAGTATGATATAGTTAGTAGGTATGACCGGAAGTGGTTGAAACTTGATGGGTTTGTCAGGGACCCCAGTGGTAATACCAAGGACCCCAGTGGTAATACCAAGGATCCCAGTGGTAGTACCAAGGATCCCAGTGGTAATACCAAGGACCCCCCAGTGGTAATACCAAGGACCCCAGTGGTAATACCAAGGACCCCCAGTGGTAATACCAAGGACCCCAGTGATAATACCAAGGACCCCCAGTGGTAATACCAAGGACCCCAGTGGTAATACCAAGGACCCCAATGGTAATACCAAGGACCCCCAGTGATAATACCAAGGACCCCCAGTGATAATACCAAGGACCCCCAGTGATAATACCAAGGACCCCCAGTGATAATACCAAGGACCCCAATGGCAATACCAAGGACCCCAATGGTAATACCAAGGACCCCAATGGTAATATCAAGGACCCACAGTGATAATACCAAGGACCCCCAGTGATAATACCAAGGACCCCCAGTGGTAATACCAAGGACCCCAGTGGTAATACCAAGGACCCCAATGGTAATACCAAGGACCCCAATGGTAATATCAAGGACCCCCAGTGATAATACCAAGGACCCCCAGTGATAATACCAAGGACCCCCAGTGATAATACCAAGGACCGCAATGGCAATACCAAGGACCCCAATGGTAATACCAAGGACCCCAATGGTAATATCAAGGACCCCCAGTGATAATACCAAGGACCCCCAGTGGTAATACCAAGGACCCCAGTGGTAATACCAAGGACCCCAATGGTAATACCAAGGACCCCAATGGTAATACCAAGGACCCCCAGTGATAATACCAAGGACCCCCAGTGATAATACCAAGGCCCCCCAGTGATAATACCAAGGACCCCAATGGCAATACCAAGGACCCCAATGGTAATACCAAGGACCCCAATGGTAATATCAAGGACCCCCAGTGATAATACCAAGGACCCCCAGTGATTCAATTCAATTCAATTCAATTCAATTCAAAGTTTATTCTCTATAAGGATTACAATGCTGAGTTTACAGAAATTTGGTTATTGTTTGGTTTACATGTAGTAAAATTGTGATTACAGAGTGTACCACTAGAACGCTTAGCATGGCTAGGCATTTCGGGCACACTTAGTTTTATTCTTAATTGTAAAATATTACAAATTATGAGGTAAGTTGGTATTATGGCTAAGTGACTAAATACTAGTTTGTGAGTTTAGCAATGTGAATGCTTTTGTTTTGGCACAGTACATAGTTTCAGTATTGGAGTATCACAGGATTCATTATTTTAAGACTGAGATTAATATTTCTGTTTATGGTCAAATGGGTGAGTGAGTGTAAGTGTGAACCACCAGGTGGTATTCGTGTAGTTAGTTGATGGGGTGTATCAGGGAGATAAGATGTTTTCTAATGGTAGTTTTGAAGGTGATGAATGTGTCTGCAGTTCTAGAGTTCTCAGGTAGGGTATTCCAGATTTTAGGGCCTTTGACATACATTGAATTTTTGTAAAGGTTTAGTCGGACACGGGGAATGTCGTAGAGATGTTTGTGTCTGGTGTTATGCCTGTGGGCTCTGTCACAACTATCAAGAAAGCGTTTTAGGTCAAGGTTGATATTGGAGTTTAAGGTCCTGTAGATGTAGATTGCACAGTAGTAAGTGTGGATGTACTGAACTGGGAGTAAGTTTAGATCTATGAAGAGTGGGGGGGGGGTGTTGCCAGGGATGGGATTTAGTGATTATTCTTACTGCAGCTTTTTGTTGGGTTATTATTGGCTTTAGGTGTGTTGCTGCAGTTGATCCCCAAGCACAAATAGCATAGGTGAGGTATGGATAAATAAGTGAGTGGTATAGTGTGAGAAGGGCATTTTGCGGCACGTAGTATCGTATCTTGGAGAGGATCCCAACCGTTTTGGATACTTTTTTGGCTATATGCTGGATATGGGTGCTGAAATTCAGGTTGTTGTCAAGGTATAAGCCTAGGAATTTTCCCCCATTATTTCTGGTAATTAGAGTGTTGTCAATCTTAATGTTAATTTGTGCATCTCCTGCTCTGCTACCAAACATAATATAGTAGGTTTTGTCAGTGTTAAGCGTAAGTTTATTGGCTGTCATCCAAGTCGATATTTTAATCAGCTCCTCATTCACAATGGTGTTGAGGGTGGCAAGATTAGGTTGAGATGACATAAGTCGTGTCATCAGAATTTGGTTAACACAAGAATATCTGAAGTTATCCTGATGCCAAATGACTTCGAACAGGCGATAAATGACATGCCCATGCACTCTGCCCCAGGGCCAGTCTCATGGAACTCCGTGTTCATCAAGAACTGCAAGAAGCCCCTATCACGAGCCTTTACCATCCTATTGAGAGGGAGCATGGACACGGGGGTCGTCCCACAGTTACTAAAAACAACAGACATAGCCCCACTCCACAAAGGGGGCAGTAAAGCAACAGCAAAGAACTACAGACCGATAGCACTAACATCCCATATCATAAAAATCTTTGAAAGGGTCCTAAGAAGCAAGATCACCACCCATCTAGAAACCCATCAGTTACACAACCCAGGGCAACATGGGTTTAGAACAGGTCGCTCCTGTCTGTCTCAACTATTGGATCACTACGACAAGGTCCTAGATGCACTAGAAGACAAAAAAAATGCAGATGTAATATTTACAGACTTTGCAAAAGCCTTCGACAAGTGTGACCATGGCGTAATAGCGCACAAAATGCGTGCTAAAGGAATAACAGGAAAAGTCGGTCGATGGATCTATAATTTCCTCACTAACAGAACATAGAGAGTAGTCGTCAACAGAGTAAAGTCCGAGGCAGCTACGGTGAAAAGCTCTGTTCCACAAGGCACGGTACTCGCTCCCATCTTGTTCCTCATCCTCATATCCGACATAGACAAGGATGTCAGCCACAGCACCGTGTCTTGCTTTGCAGATGACACCCGAATCTGCATGACAGTGTCTTCCATTGTAGACACTGCAAGGCTCCAGGCGGACATCAACCAAATCTTTCAGTGGGCTACAGAAAACAATATGAAGTTCAACGATGAGAAATTTCAATTACTCAGATATGGTAAACACGAGGAAATTAAATCTTCATCAGAGTACAAAACAAATTCTGGCCACAAGATAGAGCGAAACACCAACGTCAAAGACCTGGGAGTGATCATGTCGGAGGATCTCACCTTCAAGGACCATAACATTGTATCAATCGCATCTGCTAGAAAAATGACAGGATGGATAATGAGAACCTTCAAAACTAGGGAGGCCAAGCCCATGATGACACTCTTCAGGTCACTTGTTCTATCTAGGTTGGAATATTGCTGCACACTAACAGCACCTTTCAAGGCAGGTGAAATTGCTGACCTAGAAAATGTACAGAGAACCTTCACGGCGCGCATAACGGAGATAAAACACCTCAATTACTGGGAGCGCTTGAGGTTCCTGAACCTGTATTCCCTGGAACGCAGGCGGGAGAGATACATGATTATATACACCTGGAAAATCCTAGAGGGACTAGTACCGAACTTACACACGAAAATCACTCACTACGAAAGCAAAAGACTTGGCAGACGATGCAACATCCCTCCAATGAAAAGCAGGGGTGTCACTAGCACGTTAAGAGACCATACAATAAGTGTCAGGGGCCCGAGACTGTTCAACTGCCTCCCAGCATACATAAGGGGGATTACCAACAGACCCCTGGCAGTCTTCAAGCTGGCACTGGACAAGCACCTAAAGTCGGTTCCTGACCAGCCGGGCTGTGGCTCGTACGCTTGTTTGCGTGCAGCCAGCAGTAACAGCCTGGTTGATCAGGCTCTGATCCACCAGGAGGCCTGGTCACAGACCGGGCCGCAGGGGCGTTGACCCCCGGAACTCTCTCCAGGTAATACCAAGGACCCCAATGGCAATACCAAGGACCCCAATGGTAATACCAAGGACCCCCAATGGTAATACCAAGGACCCCAATGGCAATACCAAGGACCCCAATGGTAATACCAAGGACCCCAATGGTAATACCAAGGACCCCCAATGGTAATACCAAGTTATACACAAATACAGTTACATACATACATTATCATACATAGCAATATATGTATAAAGAACCTGGGATAACCCCTAGATGTCAGTGACTGATCATGTCAACTTATAGGGGATGTGTAGAGGATTACCTGAAGTATACTTAGAGGGAGTTCCGGGAGTCAATGGCCCCAGTGCCCGGTCCAGGCCTCATGGTGGATCAGGACCTGATCAACCAGGCTGTTACTGCTTACCATTGGCAAACTGACGCATGAACCACATTATTATTATAATCAAAAAGAAGCGCTAAGCCACAAGGGCTATACAGCGCATGAACCACAGCCCGGCTGGTCAGGTACTGACTTTAGGTGTCTGTCTATTATTATTATTATAATCAAAAAGAAGCGCTAAGCCACAAGGGCTATACAGCAGGTGTCTGTCTAGCTTCCTCTTGAAGACAACAAGGGGGCTTAGTGATAATCCCCCTTATGTATGCTGGGAGGCAGTTGAACAGTCCTGGGCCCCTGACACTTATTGTGTTGTCTCTCAGTGTATTCAGGGCGCTCCTGCTTTTCATTTGAGAGGATGTTACACCGCCTGTAGAGTCTTTTTTTTTCATAGGGAGTGATTCCCGTTTCAGATTTGGCATTAATTTTTCTAAGATTTTTCATGTGTATATTATCATGCATCTTTCTCACTTGCGTTCCAAGGAGCACATTATTATAATTCAGGTCTGCAGTTTCATCTGCCTTGAAAGGGGCCGTTAGTGTACAGCAGTATTGCTGCCTAGAGAACAAATGTTTTGAAAAGAATAATTCTTTACTTAGCATCTGTAGTTTTGAAGGTTCTCAGTATCCTTCCTATCATTTTCCTAGCAAATGTGATAGAACTATTATTGTGGTCTTTGTAAGAGATTCTCTGACATTACCACTCCCAGGTCCTTCACATCATTTTTCATTGTGAAGTTGAAATTTGTTTTATACCCCGATCCAGTTTTCATTTCCTCAAATTTTTCATAGTAAAGTAATTGAAATTTGTCTTCATTGAACTTCATATTGTTTTCTGAAGCCACTTTAAGGACTTGGTTAATGACTGCTTGGAGATTTGCAGTCCTCATTGGATGACCCTGTCATGCAAATTCTGGTATCAGCAAAGGACACAGTGCTGTGACTTACATCTCTGTCTATGTTAGATATGAGGATGAGAAGGATGGGAGCGAGTACTGTACCTTGTGGGTATGACAATTTGGCTGTGTGCCCAGTGACACCTTAGGCCCCTGACCAGTCAATAGATTTTTGTTTCATTAGAAGAGAGAGAGCATTCACATTTGAGCCAGGGAATTATTACAATCATAACTAAGTGCTAAACCCACAAGGGTTCTACAGCACTGCAGGGCAGGATGTGCTAAAGATGAAATATGCAAAAATCAGAAATTAGTGAGGGTGAGGAGTATGAAAGAGGTAGAGTCGGCAAGGGTAATGGTGAACACCTAAGGGAAAATATAATCGAAGGGTTGATCCGTGGAAGGGGATGAGAAATGTAAGTGTTTGGAACAAGAACCACTTGCCACCCACATCATTATTACAATCAAAACTAAGCGCTAAACCCACATGAGTCATACAGCCTCCCTTGTAGTCATGTACCCGAGTGGGGTGTTACCTGTACATTTTTCACCCAAATTCTATCACACATTCAAATCTAAGTGTATTTTTTATATACAAATTCAACTTTGTTTCAACAGTTCTTTTTTTCAGTGCTTCCTCCTGGAGTTATCCTCCCTTTCCTTGGATCAAACTGATTACTACTTAACATCCACCAGGCACTGTGCAGCCCCTACAAGTTTAGCACTTGCCCATGAATGTAATATAATCCTCACAACATAGGTAAGTTTCCCCTTAGGGAGAAGGCACAATAAAATATAACAGTTTGTTCAAGTATAACAATATTTATTTACATAAATACACTCAGGAGCATGTATTATCTTTATGAATGATAAATATTGGATGTCAAATAAAATCTTATACTATTCTATATTTTTATGACATTGTTGTCCTTAACAAGTAAGCTATGAAGGTGCAAAGTTACTAACAGCAAATAGAAACTGTAAAACATTACTATTACATTCGAAAAGTGACAAACCCATAGGGGTCATACAGTATCTAGGGAAAAAGAAGGCAATCAGACTATTTAAAGCATTGGATCAGAGGTCCAATGCCTTAGATTAGAACCCCCTCACCAGCATCAGGGTGAAGAAGAAACTGCAAAAGCATAGTAGGAAAATATATTGTATGCTGCAAGGGATAAAGTTTAACTTACTACTTAACAAATGACTCAAGAAATGTGAATAGATGTACAGAATATTATAAACACTAATTTTTTTTTTTATTCCAGTGAATCAAAGGGTCCCTGGTGGCACCACTTGATGCAGCGATTAAGTCAAGTTAAGAGTACTAACTTGAATAACCTCTACATCACATGGCAGCTAAGGTAATATGGAATATTGAAAATGCCACTTTCACAAAATGAGATGTGGCAAGTTTTAAATCTCTGGTGAAAAATGGATTTATTTGATCAGATTTTATACAGTAAGTGCTTGACAACAGTAGTTATCTCCTGTGGTTAATCAATATTCTGAATGTCAAACCTATTAATACATATACAAAATACATTTAATTTCCATATACTATCTTGTAAAGAGTAAACTAAAAAAATACACCAGTTTACAATGCTATATATCATACAGTTGCAGTAAGCAGGTAAGTCCAGCCTTCTTATAAATACTTTAGTTTTCATTTTCATTATTATTAATCTACTATACAGTTAAAAAAGTACTAAATCCATGGGAAGGTCAGAGTTTCTATAACAGTTTTAATTGTGAGTGTTTTATACACACAAAGATCAGCTGGCAGTGTTTCATGTGAGCTATTTTACATGTTAGGGATGTTGTGGACGACCATACTTCTCAGAGTCTGTTTTGCTATTCCCAGCATAAAACAAGTCTTTAGTTCCACTATTTCAAGTAGGCCCATTATTTGAGATCAGATCACAATCCAGTGTAAGAGGTCACCGACATAGCTTCAGAAAACAGATTATGGTGAATATTTGACATAAATATAACTTTTGTCAGTACAGTACTTCATTCACCCACGGAAAGGTGTGATTCATTGAAGTCTATCATTAATAGTTTGGTTGCTAACTATCACATTGTAACTCTTTTGATTAACTAGTCTGAAACTGAACTTTGGTTTCACTATATCAAGTAAAATGATTTCTTTGCTTTCCAGTTAATTACCAAGTTATGAACAGTTTAGCACTGTAGTGAATATAGCACATGCCATTAAATAAACCATAATTATAAAAAAATATAATCTTAATTCTACCAAGCATAAGCTGAAAAAATTCTGTATTGCAATCAAGTTCACTGGGCATTACTTGTACTTTAATAAAAAAAACTATCATATCTATACAAAAAACATTTTATTTAGGATAAAAGAGCCTCCTAACAACCAGTTAAAGTAGATCATACTGATTAACATTACCATATACAGTACAGGGCTCCACATGTACAGCACCTCTTTTCAATGTTCCACATTTTCATTGGCTTCAAATTGAGCCATTGTTTATTACATTCCACCCACCAGCAATAGTTACTGGTGCATGGAATAATGGCTCATTTGAAAGCCAACAAAAACATGGAACACCAAAAAAAAGGTGCTGTATATGTGGGGTCCTCCTTCTGTACATCACAAAATAAACACTTGATGAATAATTATACATACAGCATTTCCAATGTTGAAGCCTTCCTGGTTTGTACTGAATTTGGTACAAATCCAGAATTCTAAAACTAAAATTCTGTTTAGAAATTACAAATAAATAAAAGAATGAACATTAAATAATTCTATGATATAGAAAAAATGCATACAGCACAATTAGGTAGTCATATCTTTTTACCACCCCAGTCTATCAGCCAGAGGTAGTGGTCAGACAACCTCTGGCTGGGTCAAGGCCCAAAGTCACAGGTGCACCATTGGAACAGTTTCTTGAGAACCTTCATCAATGAAGCACACCAAAATGAAAACACTAAACCGCTCAATACCTTTACCTATGGTCATCAACTAAACCACGTGCATCAACACATTAGACACCACCGTCCACCGAGACCTGCCTCATGCCTGCCATAGGACCAGTTGCATTCATTATAAGGTTGAAATAACTTAGCTATAGCCATAAAGCCAATGGAATGTTATATCCTCTTTCACTTGTATGACTTCTTTAAGGAACTGTTGAGCACATCACTGCATGGTCAACACCTGCATTTGGACGTTTCCTTAAGAATTTGTTGGTAGATAAACCACTACCCAGGGAAGTACTACGAAACTGTTAAATGCTTTGCACTGACAAAATTGCTTGTCTCTTTCTGGCTCATGAACATGCAAGATATTATGTTGAAGGGAAACCTGCATTACTGTTAAGACTTTTTGTCAAGGGCTGGACTTTTATCAAATTCAGTCCAATACAAAATGTTATATAGTAGCAGTAATAAAGGTCTACCTGCAACAATTTTTCTCTACCTGGCAACTAAGCCATAACTTAGATATGTCAGATGGCAGACAAATATCTCATGAACATATTCTGTACTAACATTTAGTGTACAACTATCTTTACCTTCCTATATTTCTTAATTCTGTAATACAATACAGGTACAGCCTTGGCTTTGCTGGTGCATCGATTTTGCTGGACCAAAAGAGGTCATATAATAATAATTCAACAATACACCTCTAACCTGTCATGCTCTGCTGGAAACCTGAATTAAACATTAGTACAAGTGAAACAGGTTTATTACTGTACTTACAAAGAATGTTGCAGTATTACCACTCACAAAGTAATAAATTTTAGAATTTTACTGGAGCTGCAGAACTAATCACTAGCCAAGGCTAAGTTTAACAAAATATGCTAAGAATCAGAGAATCAAGGGATCATCGTGAACAACTACAATGTAAACAATATAAATGAGCATGCACTACATACAATGCCATCTGTGGCCACTAGGTAAACTATTTTGACAAAAAAGTAGTCGCAGTACTGTACAGACAAAACGAAGTGCCGGACAATCTGTTGCGAAGTAAAAGGACACAAATGCAACTAATGTGACATTTTATTGTGGCAACGTTTCGCTCTCCAGGAGCTTTATCAAGCCATTACCATAATGGCTTGATAAAGCTCCTGGAGAGCGAAACATTGCCACAATAAAATGTCACATTAGTTGCACTTGTGTCCTTTTACTTTACATATTGTTGGTAATTCTACCAACTTTATTACAATCTGTTGCGAGTAAACTGGTGTTGTACTTGTACTTCGTTTCCAATTTAGGCTGCCTGATGCAAAACCAGGCCAGAGGAATGATCATTCCTGAAACCATTGTTCAACATAACAGATCACAGATACTCTGTCCCACATTAGCATCTAATTATGGTCATTTAATATTTGCCATGAAAACTGACCCTTCAGTAAAAAATAAATGACAAACTTTGATACAGTATTCACAAAATAGTTTTAAATCCATATGGGTCATTTAGCAGTTTAAAGGAAGAAATGCAGTATAATACTCAGACTTGGTAATCCCAGCACAGTTATTGTTCCGAGACTTGGGTTCTATACTCGTACTAGAAGAAATGCCAAATCAGACCCAACAGTATGCATTTAACATCTCTTATGAAGTTGGCTTCTTCTTATAAAGTACAGCATAATAGGCAGATGATCACAGGACCATTTAAAGAAAAAAAAGGGTCAGTTATGAAGCTGCTGAATGTGAAATTTACTGACTACAGTATATAAACTGTCTTCATGTAAGGACAGAGCATTCTCACCCTACTAGGTGCTGGTGTCCCCCAGAACCATCATTATAAGTAAGTCATTATTGGGCCATGAATACTACATTAGTAACTAGCTGAAGCAAAGCAGTAATACTGTATCAATTCAGAATTATGTTTAAAATTTAACTCTTAAGCTATCCACACCCCCTAAAATTAAAAGCCCTGTGTCTACAATTCTGAATAAAAAATATTTATTATTGCAGTGATAACTAAGCGCTAAACCCATAAGTCAACATACAAGATTTTTTCTATAACATAATCGTGCTAACAATGCAGACTGATGTAATACTAACAGAATTATGCAGGTGTAAAGTTGGAGGTTAGGGAACACTTTACACAATAGCAATTTTGTCCACTAAGGCCTATTTTCAACCAGTTCCATTGCTCCAAGTGACCCATTTTCCAGCTATTTTACTAATGTTCATTCTGTACTATCCATTGGTCACAAGAAACTACCCATTCAACTAATCAGATTTATACCCTCTTAGGTGCCCAGAAATTGGGAAATTGGTCCATTTTACATTTTCAACAAAAATAATAATCTAAAAACCATCCAAAACAAATACTGTAGGCATTCCAGCCACACTTTCCTTCTGTTCATCAATCACATTCCAAGGCCTCTTTCATACACCACTTGCCCTCCATTCTGAGTCCAGTCATAAAAAGTTGATGTCCCCCCTCCCCCATTTCTCAGCTAATAAACTATAACCAAGAAGTCTTGGCCATGGTTTAGGACATCCCAATAACTGATGCAGCCCTAGTAAACCCATATAGCAGACCACAAGTAGGGGCAGGGAGTAGACCATCCCCTCTCCAGGAGAAAAAAAAAAAAACTATTTCTGCCACTCTAAGACCTATAACAAGCCACTTTTGGTCTTAGAGACCCAAAATCTTTTCACTAGTGCTTTCCAGTCCTTGTTGCACCAACAGGCAATAAAACCACCTTAAAACAAATCCTCCAAATGCTCAATCAGAGATTAACTCTTCCTATCATACACTGCGAGGCAGGATTTTTTTATACTGTACACACCCACCATACAGGCCCATTTTCTCATGTCTAGGCAAAAATTTGCCATTTACATTAATAATAATAATGAAAATAAATGCTTACCCTGGAAGGATCTTGCCATTTATGGCGAATTTGAGGGCACCACGAACTGCGAGGACCGATACGTCATGGACCCCGATCATTATGATATATTAATATGTGATGGATATCTTGGTGGTTCAACTTTGGATTTTGCTAGTTACAAATTCATGTTAACAAAATTTTCTTTTCTCCATACTACATATAATTAATTTAGTACAATAGTTTAAATAATTAGTCTTTCAAATATACAGATCATAGTCATAGCATTTAAAAATAAATGTTTATTTATCCAGGAAAAAATTCTGTTTATGATGAAAAAGAATACTAATTAAAGAAAAACTAAATACGAGATTACAATATTATATAAACTCAATCACAAGATGCCACTTAAAAAAAAAAGTGACTAGAGAAAGAAAATGAATAGAAAACTTCAACCAGATATGTACATAACTGGTATAATAAAATAATACTTAAGGGGAAGTTGAAGTTACTGTACATGACACTTCTTAGTTGTTATGTTGTATACCAGCTATTATAACACTATTATAACTTTTATCTCATTTACCTTGTCATGCTGAATATTCAACGTAAGTGTCCTTATGTATCATTATTTATAACTGTTAATATATCAACGTAGTAATTTTCAATGGACGTGGCTCATGAAAAATTGTATTTGATATAAACTGTGACTTCATCCATTTTGTACATAAAATAGTTAGCAATTGATGTTAATATAGGAACATTACTCTCATTATCATGTAGTCTTCTTGGAACAGTACAATATACTTCCACTAAAGCACACTTCTTGTCACCAATGATGGTCTCAATTTTTACTCGTGCAGTCACTACACTCGACACAAAACACACATTCAGTACTAAGTACATCATATCTTTTTGCTTTATCTAATATTTCTCTACAAAGGTATAATTTCACTCAAATATCCAAGGACTTTCAGACGGATGAAGCTCTTTGTCGGGTTGGCTCAACTATTCCAATGTGCTCTAAGAAGGCAACCACTTCACCTTCATATTCTTTCCTGTGTTTTAAGTAGTGGCTGACATGGGTTGAATCTTTCCAGCACTTCACATATACCTGTAATTATAATTTACATTATCATTATATCTGTTTCAGCATTTATCTGATCACCTCTTTCAAAAAGATTAAAAAATATTATAGTTTTATAGTTTCAACTAAACTTTCATTTATGTTCCATACTACGTATTAGTCACCTCTAACTTCCAATTATTCATTATTTTTTTTATATAAATTGGAGTGCTTGTAGTCTCTACACCTATAACTTTTTTTCTCTTTTGTACATAATATATCACCTAGGTCTACTCCAATACTATTGCAGTACTTATGTTATTAGAATAGAACTAAGTTATTCTTTAAGTGTTATCTACTAAACACCCACAACTGCATATATTGTAACCATGTCATTCACTCTAGTGATGGTGCAAGGAATTCTCCTACACAGAAATCAGGAAGCTAATTGATTTACAAAATACTTTGATCTATAGTGATTTAGCACTGCACAAGAAACTTTAACTGCAAACATATGGTACTAGGCCCTCCATAAAAAATGTAGCTTACCTAGCTTTACTACACTTTACAAATACAAAAATGTACATTGAAAACAATTACCTCATTCAATAACACAGAATCTGGCAAGTTCAATATCCAGCTTCTGTAGTAGTTATTAGCTTAGCATTATTTTCATGCTCTAATGCAAACTGAAATTCTTTAATTTCTGCTAAGCATTTAAATTATGAGTCCACTGGCAAGAGTGTTAGACTCTCTAACACCATAAAGCACATCTTAGAAGGCACCCAAAATGCTGAGAGCAAGGAACTGGTAACCTATTCTGTATGCATTTACTAAAACAAAAAAGAAACTTTCAAATTTGGGTTGGGTCAAATAGAGATAATTATTTTTTTTTCCCCCCAACAAGTCGGCCGTCTCCCACCGAGGCAGGGTGACCCAAAAAAAGAAAGAAAATCCCCAAAAAGAAAATGCTTTCATCATCACTCAACACTTTCACCACACTCACACATTATCACTGTTTTTGCAGAGGTGCTCAGAATACAACAGTTTAGAAGCATATACGTATAAAGATACACAACATATCCCTCCAAACTGCCAATATCCTAAACCCCTCCTTTAAAGTGCAGGCACTGTACTTCCCATTTCCAGGACTCACGTCCAAGTATATGAAAAGTTGTTGTTATTATTATTATTTAATAAGCTGCTATTGTGCAAGCAAAGTAACATCTATGAAGGAATTCAGAAAAAGCAGTTAGCAGGAGTAATGTTTTGGAAGTGGAAAGTGCCTGCACTCAGGATGAATGAGGATGTCAGGGTTTCATTATGTCACTACACCAGGTAAACACCTGTTACGTCCATGTTTTTCTACAAAGACAGCTAGGGAATGAGTGATGGTGAATGTATTTTCCTTTTTTGTGTCATTCTACCTTGGTAGGAAATGGTCAGTGCTTCCTAGCCTTTTAATTACCATATTGTTGCTGCACTTAGCTCATTTAACTTATTTGTTTCTTTTACAGTGAAAATGCTTTTTATAACATTCCTTACAATTCATCTGGGTGTTTTATTTCCATTTCTCCCTCACATGTCAATCTTTGTCCACTTTGTCAATATCCTAAAGTAATAAGAGCCTCTCCTCACTTAGTGATGTACTCGTTTACCGACAACTCTGACTAACGACCGGCTTTCTGACCAGTGTGCATACCTAAATAATGTAAATTAGAGCTGATTTTTCTCTATTCTGTTTATTACAATATACAGTGCACTACTGTATAAACATTTAAAAATATACCAAAAATGTTATAAATGGTGCAAAGGTGACACTAAAACAATATCAAAGATGGCTGACAAATTCACTACCAGTATAGTATGCTCCTTACTCAGCGACGAATTCGTTTACCGACGTGGTCTTAGAAACAAAACTGTCATTAAGTGAGGAGAGGCTGTACATATATACATTTTGATCATCTCATTACTGACCCTTCACTCCTCTTTGTAATTTATATAATGCCTACATACAAAAAAATACTGAACAGATAAATATAAAAACTTGAGCTTACTGGGAAATTTCTAGCCTCCCACTTCTTGTACACCTTAGCATTCATTTCTGGGGTGGAGACTGGGTCATTTTCAGAGAAGAAGAAGAGTGCTGGCACCCCTAGAAAGTTTTCATGCATTTTTGCACTTGCTCTCTGGTAATGAATTGTTGCTGTATTATACTGAACCTTCATGTACCACCTGAAAAAAAAAAAAAAAAAATCATTATTTGATTATCTTGTATGCTCCACAAGACTTTGGATGGTAAAACTCCTTAAATTATGTTTTTATTAGACATAAGAAAATGGGTACAACACCCAGCAATAGCAGTTTGAGTACAAATAATGTAGTTTCTTGCTAATCTTGAAAGTCATGATCTTAACCCTTTCACTACTATGACCCCTAAAATAAAAAATCCTGTCAGTGGCACAATTTAAAAAAATAATTTTAGCTTCTACAATTGCAGAGAATCTTTTTCTAAAGGTAATGACACCAAAAATGCAAAACTTTATGCAAAACTTACAGAATTACTCAGGCATGAAGTTGGAGGTGCAATCTTTCCTCTGTTCATCAGTCATGTCACCAGGTCTCTCCTGCATAACACTTGCCCTCCATTTTGAATCCACCATCACAAAAATTAAATATCTAAGTTTTACCCCATTCCTCAGCTAATAAAAATAACCAAGAACGATTGGTTTTAATTAAGGTAGTCCTAACTACCAAACATTATAGGCTTTCTTTCTGACCTCTTTGCTGACCCTTTATAAGTAATATTTTTAAAACAAATTATTTCCAAATATGGCTATAAAATTTTTACTACAGTAATACCTATTTAATTAACAGGGTGAGTAATCACAGAAACCTTTATTTATCTTATAATTATTAAATCATTTATAATAAGGCTCAAGTAAAACTAGTTAAAATAATATGGATATATAATTTTTTTTTTTTAGTAGCCAATAAAGCATGTTTTTAATGTTATATTAGTTTGTGCAACTACAGTGTTCCACGCCTTATTACATATACAGCGGAACCCCAAGTTTCGGCCGTAATCCGTTCCAGGAGGTAGGCCTAAAGTCGAAGCAACGTTTCCCACAAGAAATAATGTAAATCCAATTAATCCATTCCACCCAAAAATATTCACAAAAAAAAATTATTTTTTAAAAAATGAATATACAGAAAACAATGAGAAATAAATTTGTATAAAGCACTAATTTTAATGGATAAATGAACATTTAAATCAGTTTTACCTTTATTGAAGACTCTTGTTGGCATATGAGAGAGAGGCAGGAGAATTTGTTTGGAGACAGGACAAGATAGTCCTTCAATATGACACTACAGCTTATTTCTTTCTTTCTTTCTTTCAACACACCGGCCGTATCCCACTGAGGCGGGGTGGCCCAAAAGGAAAAATGAAAGTTTCTCCTTTTACATTTAGTAATATATACAGGAGAAGAGGTTACCAGCCCCTTGCTTCCAGCATTTTAGTTGCCTCTTACAACACGCATGGCTTACAGGGGAAGAATTCTGTTCCACTTCCCCATGGAGATAAGAGGAAATATCAAGCCCTGATCTACCGGGAGGCCTGGTCACAGACCAGGCCATGGGGGCGTTGACCCCCAAAACCCCTCTCCAGGTATAAGGTACTGAACAACTCTGAGTAAATTACTGTACATGACAAATGAAGCAACAATAGTTGTCTGACTATCAATGTCTTTCATAATTCTGTATGGATATGTGGCAAAGCATAGATTACTAGTCTTATTAAGTATAATGAACAATGAACCATTACAAATAAGAGTATTTAAAAAAATTAATCTTTCTTTCTTTCAACATACCAGCCATATCCCACCGAGGCGGGGTGCCCCAAAAGGAAAAACGAAAATTTTTCTTTTTTTTTTCTTTTTTTTTTTCAACAAACTGGCCATATCCCACCAAGGCAGGGTGGCCCAAAAAGAAAAACGAAAGTTTCTCTTTTCAAATTTAGTAATTTATACGGGAGAAGGGGTTACTAGCCCCTTTCTCCCGGCATTTTAGTCGCCTCTTATAACACGCATGGCTTACGGAGGAAGAATTCTGTTCCACTTCCCCATGGAGATAAGAGGAAATAAACAAGAACTAGAAAGAAAATAGAAGAAAACCCAGAGGGGTGTGTATATATGTGCTTGTACATGTATGTGTAGTGGGACCTAAGTGTAAGTAGAAGTAGCAAGATGTACCTGAAATTTTGCATGTTCATGAGACAGAAAAAAGGACACCAGCAATCCTACCATCATGTAAAACAATTACAGGCTTTCGTTTTACACTCACTTGGCAGGACGGTAGTACCTCCCTGGGCGGTTGCTGTCTACCAACCTACTAAACCATACCCCCGGCCGGGATTGAACCCGCGGTCATAGAGTCTCAAAACTCCAGCCCGTCGGGTTCAATCCCAGCCGGGGGTATGGTTTGTTTGCAATCGTGTCATTACGATTTCTTGAGTCATACCAACCTACTACCTAGGTACAGCTTATTTATCTATCACAATTCATCTAATATGACATAATAAACAATATTAATAACATAGAAACATAACATATACTCTAGGATGAATAAAATACATCATTACATATATCACGAGTGGTGTTATGTTGTGTTGTTGTTGGGTGTATAAGGGCCACTGAGAGCATAAGCATAAGTGGCAGCAGAGGTGGGGCGTTTTCAGTCGCCCTATATACCTCAAAGAACAATGGAGGAGTTAAGTTTTGTGTTGTCATTTTTCTAACTTACTTGTTACACTTTATCACTGGCTGGCGCTATAGCCTTTATCGGCTCTTGGTGCTTTAGTATTGTACATATAGCAGAATCACTGACGAAGGTACATTCTCCCTGCTCTCTTCCTCCTCTACTTTGGTACTTTTCTACAATCTCTTTCTTCAATTCTATCATGTTTCTCACTTTCCTTACCAAAGGGCTGCCACTAAGAAGTTATGAATTTACTGTGAAATGTTTGGATGAGCATGCAGGATAATATTCACTCAAGGATAAACAAAGCTAGACTGGCTCACGATGCCTGCGCGGGCAGGCACGCAGGCACAGGCAGGCGGACAGGTCTGGTATGCCGGCCGAAACACAGGGCACAGGGCAAAACTCGGGACAATATTCAGCCAAAAAAAAAAAAAAGTGGTCTAAACTAGAAGCGGCTGATACTCAGGGCGGCCGAAACTTGGGGTTCCACTGTATATATATTTTTTTAACATGTTGGCTGTCTCCAAGGCAGGGTGACCCATAAAAGAAAAACACTTTCACCATCATTCAAACCGAGGTGTTCAGATACGACAGTTTAGATGTCACTCCAAACAGCCAATATCCCAAACCCCTCTTTTAAAGTGCAAGCATTGTACTTCCAACCTCCAGGACAAGTACATCTAACTGGTTCCCCTGAATCCCTTCACAAAATATTACCCTGCTCACACTCCAACAGCTTGTCAGGTCCCAAAAACCATTCTTCTCCACTCACTCCTACCTAACACGCTCACACATGCCTGCTGCATGCCCAAGCCCTTGCACACCAATCTTCTTTTACTCCCTCCCTTCATCCTTTCCTAGGATGACCCCTACCCCTCCTACCCTCCACTACAAATTCATACACCCTCCAAGTTATCTTATTTTGCTCCATCTCTAAATGACCAAACTACCTTAACAACCTCTCTTCAGCCCTGTGAATAATACTTTTTGTAACTCCACACCTCCTAATTTCCACACTACGAATTCTCTGCATAATATTTACACCACACATTGCCCATAGCCCCAGGAAATTTAATTTGCTACCAACACTCACAGGAGGTATTTTTTGATATTCCTCTGTAAACTTTGGTTGTTGGTGATGGCTCTGGGCACTCCATCAGGGATTCCATCAATATCCACTCCACTATCCCAGATTTGTCCTACAAAACGGTTCAGCAAGTGTCCATGCTTTTTCATGTCGTTGTGAATCTGTATGAATTGAATGAAATATTTTTTTTCATTCTATCTGGGAGCATCTACATACTTTCCATTCAAAAAACTGCCTTCTGATGAAGTCTACAGAAAGAGGTAATATAGCCATGAATTCATTATTCTTTCATTTTTGTAATACTTTACTAACAACTTCAGAGCCTGACCTTAACCATGAGCTCCATGGAAACATAGCCACCAACACTCAGTCCATGGACCAGGACAGGACTGTGGGAGGGGTTAGCATGTAGGAATTGCAACACTTGATCTGCTGCCACCTATAAAAAAAAAAAAATTCAATAGTTTACAGTACTGTTTTATAAAACATTATGAAACTAAAATTTACAGTGCTGTGAAGGTAAACATAAGTTATTTATCCATAAATATATGTACAATTTTGGTTTCTACATTCACTTGTGTGTCCACAAATTTCATCTACATTAAACATAATGATTATATGTACGGTACTATTTGCAACAACATTACATTTCACATTCTGCTGTAAATAATTAACTACACAGGTACTGTGCACTATAACCATATTTATCAAGCAGCTCCTTGTACTTAAGTTATACTTTGTTATTCCTTTTAATGTATTAATGTAATCACAAATTTATCAGTAAGGTGGTGGATGCATAATGCGTCTCACGTATGCATATTCCACACTATAATTTGTTCATGATTGTAGCCATGTATAAACGTAAGTAACCATTCTTACAGAATTCATTACCTTTGTAACTTGTGAGCTCATTACCTTTGTACCTAGTTCAGCTATCAAAACTTTGGGGGCCCAGTCCCTGGACCCATTATGTACCTCTGTAATCTGTAAATACCTTTGTAAATTGTCATGATTGTGACCAGACCTACCTGGAGTTCATTACCTTTGTAAATTGTGAGTTCATTACCTCTGTAACTTGCTCAGCTATCAAAACTTTGGAGTCCAGTCCCTGGACCAATTATGTACCTCTGTAATCTTTTGACTACCGCCCACAGGATGGGTATGGGGTGCATAATAAACATATTAAACTAACTAACCATCTCATGCTGAGGTACAGCATCCCAAAAAAGAGGAAACGCTTTCACTGTCACTCTCATTCATTCAATCATTGTTGCCAAAAAACATGCTGACATCACAGCTCAAATGACCCTCTGAACTGCTACATCCCCTCCCCTCCTTCAGTGCGGGCACTGTGCTTTCTGCCTCTAGAATTCTAGTTTGGCTAACTAGTTTTCCTGAATTCCTTCACAAATGTTACCTTGATCACCCTCCAACAACAGACAGTAGTAATAAAATCCTTGCCTCCACTCGCACAAGCATACTGGGTGTCCATCCAAGCCCCTAGCACTCGAAACCTTTACCCCCTCCTTCCAACCTTTCCTAGGTTGATCCCTACCCTCCTTCCCTCCAACCCAGGTATATAAACCCTTCTAATCCTAGTTTGCTCCATCCTCTCTGAATGTCCAAACCACCTCAAAAACCTCTCCTCAGCCCTCTGAATAATGCTTTGTAACCCCACACTTCTTGATCTCAAAGCTCTTGATTTTTTTGCATGATATTTTATACACTACAACAATTAAAATACTCTAATTCTCACTTGTGATCCTTTGGTAGGCCGCAACAGATCAAATGGTGAAATTCTTATCTTTAGTACATCAAACCCTAAGTTGGTGTAAAGCTGAGCATACTTCTTGATATGTCGTTCCCGGGCCATGAGCCAGCAGAATAAGAGTGTTAATGGACGTTCGTGTTTGCTCAGCTTTGAAGCAATCTGGGTGGAGGAGGATTATTTAATCAATTGTGAAGAAGTGATCAAACATGAAAGGTAAAACTGAACGACTAATATTGTATAATATTGTACGTATAATGGGTTATCCTCAGTGACTGACTGTAAATGGAAAATTAAAGAACAATACATTTTAATATTTTTGTTTTTACCACAATAATAATAATAATAAATTCCAAAACAAACAAAAAAAAAAAGGGTGTACTGAAAAGTGAGTCCCCCACTAAATGAATAAGATGAATTCCTGAATTTTTTTTTATGACTAGTGCTCAAAATGAAGAAAAGAAAAAAAAGGCATGTAAGGGACCTAGAAGTAACATCATAGGATTTTATGTTCAAGGAATATAGTGTTACTACTACACCTACTGCAAAGAAAAATAATAGGTTAGATAAAAACCTTAAAAATAAAAGATACCAAGCATTTAATGATGCTCCTGTAAGGTATGTGTTTTTTCCTTATAGGAATACCGCTTACACTAACAATCCCAGTGAAGGCAAGAAAGATACACAGTATAAATTTACACAAGATATTATGGAGGGACTGGGGCTGCATAACATCTCACCTCCATTGTATTTTTGGGGATTGGAACATCACTTTCAGTGAAGAACTCGACATTACGGGAGAACCTGCGTGACTGGAAGTCACGGACATGGATTAACGACAGTGCCACAGAGGGTGGCTGCCGAAGTCCTTGGTGTGATGAGGTCACTGCCTGTACAGCCAAAAATAAGCAAATGTTGAATGGTGTCTATGCAGTTGAGTAAGGAGAAGGTTAACCAAATTATAATTACGTACTACTGTACTTTAATTCTTTAATACTGCAAGAGAATGAATATGGAGAGAAAACAGTAACATTAATTAATGACACATGCAAGATATTTTTCACTACATTATAATTGTAGATACATATGTCATGTTTGTTTCTGTGTATGTACTAGTTTACAAGAACAAGACTGCCTAGTGGAGACGGACCTTATGCAGTGCATACACTGCAGACCTTTAGCCCCGGAGTACATAACTTACCCCTAATCTGCTGTAGAAGAGAGATGACATGACCCTGGGTGCCATTGCAGAAGCAAAGGTGGTGCCAATGCGCATACTGCAAAGCATGTGTCGTATGTGAGGCACCATCTTCGTTGGCTGTATCAGTTGGATGCACTATACGTCTGCAATACAACAGTTGGTCTAATTGCTGTACAGAATATGTAGCTGTTGAACAGGAAAACTATTTTGAATTGAGAGTTGAACACCAAAATACACTTCAAAACCTTTAAGGGTTTGGTTGAAGTTGTCATAAAAGTAACTAGGCACATTCTGGAAATAGAAAAAATGTAAATAAAAATTCTATTACAATGTACAGTAATATAAATGCATGAAGAGACATGCTAATTCAAGAAAACACTCAAGCCAAAACAGTACAAAATTGTGCAACAGGAACTAGAATGCATTTACAATACTGTATAATGTTACTATTTTAGTTTAAATCATTAAGATTTTCATAACACTGAATAATCCATATGGGTTAAGCACATGTTTTAAGCAAAATAATATGCATTTTCAAACAAACTCACAAACAAAAACAAGGCTGTGGTTAGAATTTGATACAAGTACTGACGGCAGTGTGCATTATAAACTAGATTTTAATGACCGGAAAATAGACTGATAGACACTGTATTACATATGTATCTTAATGATTTAAACTAAAATTAATTATTTAAACTAAAATTCAATGATTTAAACTAAAATTCACAGGTCTCGGACCGGGCTGCTGGGGCGTTGACCCCCGAAACCCTCTAGGTAAACAGGGAATTACCATTTTTAGGTAGGAAGTGCTATACTCAGATATCATACAGCACTTAAGACTGGGAGACAATCAGATTAGATATAGGAAATGGGAGGGCAGCTAGGTAACTAGGGTTCCGAAGCAGGTTGTAGGTAACTAGGGTCCCAAACCAGGTTATAGGTAACAAGGGGTCTCAAAACAGGATGTAGGTAACTAGGGTCCCAAAGCAGGTTATAGGGAGCTAGGGTCCCAAAGGTTATAGGGAACTGGGATCCCCAAGCAGAGTTATAGACAAAAAGGGATCAGATATTGGAAGCTCCAATGTAGCAAATGAAGTGTGTGCCTGAGCCTAATACATATAGTATATTGCATTATCTTCCCACTGATCTACCACTTTAGTTGCTCTTATCAGTGTACTGTACCATAATAATAAAAAATGAGTTGTCTGCATAACATGTGCTATTTTTACATGCATTTCTGTGGAGATCTGGAGTAACATTTACTAGCAAAACCTATAGAAATACAAAGACCCTAATGGAAATATCAAGGAGCCCAATGGAAATAAATCACTGACTTCTTTGGGTTATCCTAGGTAATTTACACTATTTTAATTGTGCAAGAAAGGTATAAAATACCGACAATATGAAAGTTAAGACACATGTGCAACATCTGGATACCTTTATTGTAGACGTTTCGCCATCCAGTGGCTTTATCAATACAGATTCTAGGACATAATTGGAAGACAGTAGAACTATATACAAAAGATAAGGTAATCAGTCCCTCAGCCTGTGAACACTAACTCCAAGGCGGAGGGACTGATTACCTCATCTTTTGTATATAGTTCTATTGTCTTCCAATTATGTCCTAGAATCTGTATTGATAAAGCCACTGGATGGCAAAACGTCTACAATAAAGATATCCAGATGTTGCACATGTGTCTTAACTTTCACTATGATAATTGTACTTATGTGCACCTGTGCCTAAATAAATTTATTATTTTCCCTTTCCCTCACAATGGAATTGTGTCTGGTCTAATTTCTCCCTCTCCCAGCTTTCTCTGTTCTCATCATGGGATGGTTGTGAAGGGCTCTTCATCTAAGGAACTCAACTTATACAGCCCAAACTTGTATCCAACCTGATTGCCACCCATTCCCCCTTAAATGGAAATTTCATGGGTCCCAGTGGAAATAAGTCATTGACTTTTTAAGGTTATCTTAGGTAATCTACATATATACTGCTATGTATGATAATTTATATAACAATTTATATGTACCTGTACCTGAATAAACTTACTTGACCCCTGTGAGTTTAACACATTCCCACTAATAATATTTGTTCATGGTTTAACTTTGACCCTTACAGTGGAACCTCAAAAATCGAACTTAATCCGTTCCAGGAGCTAGTTCTAAATTCGAAGTCTGAAATTCGAAGCAATATTTCCCATAAGAAATAATGGAAATACAATTAATCCGTTCCAGAAACCCAAAAGTATTCACACAAAAAAATTCATTTTATAGAGATTAATTACAGTTTTACATACAACAAATACAATAGTTTTTAATTATGTATAGTAATACATATAAAATAACATTTTTACTTACCTTTATTGAAGATTGGTGATGGCATCTGGAAGATAGGGAGGAGAGAGGGAGTTGGGGTTAGTGTTTGGAAGGAGAATCCCCCTCCATGAGGACTTCAGGTAAAGCCCTCTCTGGGGTTACTTCCCTTCTCTGTCTTTTAATGCCACTAGGACCAGCTTGAGAGTCACTGGACCCCTGTCTCACAAAATAACTGTCCACAGTCCTCTGTTTCTGGCACCTCTTTAACATTTCCCTAAAATGGGACATGGTTCTGTCACTGAACTTGTTGCAAAGATGGCTTGTTTCAGCTTGCTCAGGGTGGTACTTCTGCACAAACATTTGGACATCATTCCACTTGGCACAAATCTCCTTAATCTTTGAAGAAGGCACCTCATCCACTCCCTCTTCCTCCTCCTCTGAAGTAAGTTCCTCAGCTGTGGTCTGATACTGCTCCAGATGAAGCTCTTGCAGCTCTCCAGTGGTTAGCTCTTCCCTGTGGTCCTCCACCAACTCTTCCACATCCTCACCACTCACCTCCAACCCCAGGGTGTTCCCCAATGCCACAATAGAGTCCACAACAGGCAGAGGGTGAGCTGGGTCAGGGTCAGCCTCAAACCCTTCAAAATCCCTCTTTTGGACACAATCTGGCAACAACTGTCTCCAAGCAGAGTTCAAAGTCCTGGAAGTCACTCCCTCCCAAGCCTTACCTATAAGGCTTATGGAGCTGTAGATGTTGAAGTGATTCCTCCAGAACTCTCTTAGGGTCAACTTAGTGTCTGTGGTCACTTCAAAGCACTTTTCAAACACTGCTTTTGTGTAGAGTTTTTTGAAGTTAGAAATGACCTGCTGGTCCATGGGCTGGAGGATAGGAGTGATGTTAGGAGGCAAGAACTTCACTTTTATAAAACTGAAGTCCTTAGACAAGAGGTCTAATAAGTTTGGAGGATGAGCAGGAGCATTGTCCATTAACAGGAGGCACTTGAGTGGCAATTTCTTTTCCTGGAGGTATTTTTTCACACTGGGGCCAAACACTTCATAGACCCACTCTTTGAAAATTTGTCTTGTGACCCATGCCTTATGATTAGCTTTCCACAAGACACATAACTTGTTCTTAAAGACATTGTTTTTCTTAAACACTCTGGGATTTTCTGAATGATACACAAGTAAAGGCTTCACTTTAAAAGCACCACTAGCATTAGCACAGAACAAAAGAGTAAGCCTGTCTTTCATAGGCTTGTGTCCTGGCAGTGCCTTTTCCTCCTGTGTGATGAAGGTCCTTTTTGGCATTTTCTTCCAAAACAAGCCTGTTTTGTCACAATTAAACACTTGTTCAGGTTTGAATTCTTCACTGTCTATGTACCCCTTAAACTCCTGTACAAACTTCTTAGCCGCCCATTTGTCTGAACTGGCTGCCTCACCATGTCTTTTTTTGGTTAGCATATTAACACCTTTCGCAACATCAGCTTCCTTGATTTGTTCTTTCTTTGCCAGGATAGAACCGATGGTCGACTTGTTTTTCCCATGCATCCTGGCAAGCTCAACAAGTCTCACACCACTCTCATACTTCTGTATTATTTCCTTCTTCACATCTATGGTGTTTCTCACTTTCTTTACCACAGGGGTAACACTAGCAAGTTTCTTTGGGCCCATGGCAGCTTATTTCACAGTCCCACAAACACTAAACACAATGAAATAATCGTAAAATGTGTGAATGAGAGTGCAGGTTAGTGTTCACTCAAGCATAAACAAAGCTAGATTGCTCATGGCGCCTGCGCAGGGACGCGGACAAAGCGGGCCCATGGACATGTCCCGTATCCGGCAGTCCGAAAATAGGGGCGCGTTCGATAATAGGGACACAGTTTGTCCGAAAAAAATGTCCTGTTTTCGAAACGTTTGATGTGATACATTCGATTTTTGAGGTTCCACCGTATTAGCATTATAGTCACGAGGAGCTAAATTTGTAGGCAATATACGATATTTTGGGAATGGGAGATGTGAAGATAATTATGTCTGATCCGAGGAATGGGAGGGTGGCCACAATTAGTTGTAACAAGGTGTTCACCAGCACCAAGACACCTCCCTAAAGTCTATCTAGGAGGTAATCATATTTGAGGCATGAGAGAGATTAGCTCCAATTTCTGATTTTTATTATTATCATAATCACGGGGGAGCGATAAACCTGTAGGATTATACAGCGCCTGTGGGGGGATGGAAGGTATTCTGGTTTAATTCAGGGAACTGGAGCACAGATCCAATTCCCTGGATCAAGAGCCCCTCACCAGCGTCAAGGAACCTCCCTTGAGGGGTCTAATTTCTGAATAAGGAGCCCTTCATCGGCATCAAGGCCTCCTTTGAAAGAGTAAAAAAAAAAATCATCAAATTTGCATGGGTTATACGGGTTTGGCGCAAGGCTAAGAGGCTGGAGCAAGTTAACTTGATGTGAAGGTTGAACTTATGAGGTAACAAAGTCGAAAGATGGAGTGACAAATCAAGGTTGCTTTAAAAATGTCTTTTGTCTGCATTGAACCTGAACCCACCTCGGTCTGCAGCTTCAAGATTTTATCATCACTCATGAACATACTTTGTTGTAACTGTTGAATCAACCCCCTCCCCCCCCAGTCAAGGTCAGTCCTTTGAGAGTAAGTTAATTCAGGTATACACAAATACAGTTATATAGATTATCGTAAAGATTATCATACATAGAACCTGGGATAACCCAGAAACGTCACAGTGACTTATTTCCACTGCTTATGATTATTATTATAATCAAAGGGGAAGCGCTAAACCCGTAGGATTATACAGCGCCCGGGGGGGATGTGGAAGGCATTCAGGCTTACTTCGGGGAACTGGAGCACAGTTCCAATTCCCTAAATCAAGAGCCCCTCACCAACATCAAGGAACCTTCCATGAGGGGCACTGCTTATGAAAGGCTCTTGATCCAAGGTATTAAGTCAGCCTTCTCTGCTGCGTATTAAATCATCCATGCCACAGGTTCACAGCTTACCCTCGATAATTAATGAATTCGTGGTCATTATTTTAGCTGCTAGGTGGAGTCAGGTGATAATGGATAGTTTAATGTATGCTGCTGGAACCCGTAGACCAGCGGGTATTAACCTGGGGTATCCATACCCCTTGGGGGCATGGGAATCAAATAGGGGTATGGTACTCTGAACAATTTTAAAAAATGTGATTGTTAAATTAAAAGGTCACCAGTTGCTCCTAGCTATCCATATGTAATGTAAAACCAAGCTATTGATCTTATCTTGACATCTTTTGAAGTTATATTGGTACCCAACACGAGTGGTAGGGGCGATTTCGAGTCTAGTGAAGTGGGTATGGGGGCATGTTGAGCAATCTACTGGGGGTATGTAATCGAAAATACCCCTGGATTATATTGTCAACCTGTTAGAATAATACGTTACTAAGTCATCCAAAGTCCCAATAATAGTTTTTGAACTTATAAAAAGACCCCCTCCCCCCCCACATACAACTTGAAAACCACCCAGGAGGCTGATGTGGGGCCCAAGATTTACCTATCAACCCAAACACACTGTATGACCATTGTGGGTTTAGCGCTTAGATTTGATTGTAATAAAACAAGTGGCCGGCTTTTAAGAACTGACTGATAATATTTTTTTGTTAGTAGTGTCTTGGGTGGGCAGAGAGCACCTGGGGTCAGTACATCGACCCCTGCAACCATAATTAGGCAAGAACACTTGCAATACTGCAACATGAACCAGCTGTTAGGTGAAAATGGCTTCAGTTAAGATGCTGTGTTAAGGTCTACTCTTGGTTCATCACTCCAGCTTCTCTCTCCATCCCAGTAATACTCAGCAAGTACACTTTATGTCAATTTTTCCATACACTTCAAACTTTGCTAAAAATCATCTTCAGTGGGAGATTTTAAAGTGTGCGTCACCGTCCTGAACCACAGACAACAATTTCACCATTATTTTGTCTGCATTTTCCTTTGTCGTCAGCACCACCGGTTTTCTTAGTGACCGAGAGGCCATAAACGCCATTAATTGGGTAAATGTATTCACCAGGGCACTAGTGGAGGTGTACTCAGGTGTGTGAGGTACTCACAAGAGTGTATGTCAGGTACTCACAAGAGTGTGTGTGATCCACTAGACTAGATGAACCAGAGTGACTGTCTGGACACCCAGACACACCATGGCTGCCGTCCCTCCCTCCCCTCCCTCTTGTTTATACCACCCATCATCACCTCTCCCTCATGTATATACCACCCATCATCACCTCTCCCTCATGTATATACCACCCATCATCACCTCTCCCCTCCCTCATGTATACCACCCATCACCTCTCCCTCCCCTCCCTCTTGTATATACCACCCATCATCACCTCTCCCTCCCCTCCCTCTTGTATATACCACCCATCATCACCTCTCCCCTCCCTCATGTATACCACCCATCATCACCTCTCCCTCCCCTCCCTCTTGTATATACCACCCATCATCACCTCTCCCTCCCCTCCCTCTTGTTTATACCACCCATCATCACCTCTCCCTCATGTATATACCACCCATCATCACCTCTCCCCTCCCTCATGTATATACCACCCATCATCACCTCTCCCCTCCCTCATGTATATACCACCCATCATCACCTCTCCCCTCCCTCTTGTATATACCACCCATCATCACCTCTCCCTCCCCTCCCTCATGTATATACCACCCATCATCACCTCTCCCTCATGTATATACCACCCATCATCACCTCTCCCCTTCCTCATGTATATACCACCCATCATCACCTCTCCCCTCCCTCATGTATATACCACCCATCATCACCTCTCCCTCATGTATATACAACCCATCATCACCTCTCCCCTCCCTCATGTATATACCACCCATCATCACCTCTCCCTCCCCTCCCTCTTGTTTATACCACCCATCATCACCTCTCCCTCCCCTCCCTCTTGTTTATACCACCCATCATCACCTCTCCCCTCCCTCATGTATATACCACCCATCATCACCTCTCCCCTCCCTCATGTATATACCACCCATCATCACCTCTCCCTCATGTATATACAACCCATCATCACCTCTCCCCTCCCTCATGTATATACCACCCATCATCACCTCTCCCTCCCCTCCCTCTTGTTTATACCACCCATCATCACCTCTCCCTCATGTATATACCACCCATCATCACCTCTCCCCTCCCTCATGTATATACCACCCATCATCACCTCTCCCCTCCCTCATGTATATACCACCCATCATCACCTCTCCCTCCCCTCCCTCTTGTTTATACCACCCATCATCACCTCTCCCTCATGTATATACCACCCATCATCACCTCTCCCCTCCCTCATGTATATACCACCCATCATCACCTCTCCCTCCCCTCCCTCTTGTATATACCACCCATCATCACCTCTCCCTCCCCTCCCTCTTGTATATACCACCCATCATCACCTCTCCCTCCCCTCCCTCTTGTTTATACCACCCATCATCACCTCTCCCTCTTGTATATACCACCCATCATCACATCTCCCCTCCCTCATGTATATACCACCCATCATCACCTCTCCCTCCCCTCCCTCTTGTTTATACCACCCATCATCACCTCTCCCTCCCCTCCCTCTTGTTTATAACACCCATCATCACCTCTCCCTCCCCTCCCTCTTGTTTATACCACCCATCATCACCTCTCCCTCCCCTCCCTCTTGTTTATACCACCCATCATCACCTCTCCCCCCTCTCCCTCTTGTTTATACCACCCATCATAGGTGGCCCGGTGGCCTGGTGGCTAAAGCTCCCGCTTCACACACGGAGGGCCCGGGTTCGATTCCCGGTGGGTGGAAACATTTCGACACGTTTCTTTACACCTGTTGTCCTGTTCACCTAGCAGCAAATAGGTACCTGGGTGTTAGTCGACTGGTGTGGGTCGCATCCTGGGGGAGAAGATTAAGGACCCCAATGGAAATAAGTTAGACAGTCCTCGATGACGCACTGACTTTCTTGGGTTATCCTGGGTGGCTAACCCTCCGGGGTTAAAAATCCGAACGAAATCTCTCTTATCTTATCTTATCATCACCTCTCCCTCCCCTCCCTCTTGTTTATACCACCCATCATCACCTCTCCCTCCCCTCGCTCATGTATATACCACCCATCATCACCTCTCCCTCCCCTCCCTCTTGTTTATACCACCCATCATCACCTCTCCCTCCCCTCCCTCATGTATATACTACCCATCATCACCTCTCCCTCCCCTTACTCACCATCACCTCCCCCTCCCTTACCATCACCTCCCCCTCCCTTACTATCATCTCCCCCTTCCTTACTCACCATCACCTCTCCCTTACCATCACCTCTCCCTCCCTTATTCACCATCACCTCCCCCTCCCTTACTCACCATCACCACCTCTCCCTCCCTTACCACCTCCCCCTCCCTTACTCACCATCACCTCCCCCTCTCTTACTCACCATCACCCCCTCCCTTACTCACCATCACCTCTCCCTCCCCTTACTCACCATCACCTCCCCCTCCCTTACTCACCATCACCTTCCCCTCCCTTACTCACCATCATCCCCCCTCCCTTACTCACCATCATCTCTCCCTCCCCTCACCATCACCTCTCCCCTCACCATCACCTCTCTCTCCCCTTACTATCACTTCCCCTCCCCTTACTCACCATCACCTCCCCCTCCCTTACCATCACCTCCCCCCCTTACCATCTCTCCCTTCCTTACTCACCATCACCTCTCCCTTACCATCACTTCCCCCTTCCTTATTCACCATCACCTCCCCCTCCCTTACTCACCATCATCACCTCTCCCTCCCTTACCACCTCCCCCTCCCTTACTCACCATCACCTCCCCCTCCCTTACTATCACCATCACCTCCCCCTCCCTTACTATCACCACCCCTCCCTCCCTTACTCACCATCACCTCTCCCTCCTTTACCATCACCACCTCTCCCTTACCATCACCACCTCTCCCTTCCTTACTCACCACCTCCCCCTCCCTTACTCGCCATCACCTCTCCCTTACTGTCACCTCCCCTTCTCTTACTCACCATCACCTTCCCCTCCATTACTAACCATCACCACCTCTCCCTGCCTTACTCACCATCACTACCTCTCCCTCCCTTACTCACCATCACCACCTCCCCCTCCCTTACTCACCATCACCTCCCCCTCCCTTACTCACCATCACCTCCCTCTCCCTTACCATCACCTCTCCCTCCCTTACTCACCATCACCACCTCTCCCTCCCTTACTCACCACCTCCCCCTCCCTTACTCGCCATCACCTCCCCCCTTACTATCACCTCCCCTCCCTTACTCACCATCACCTCTCCCTCCCTTACTCACCATTACCACCTCTCCCTCCCTTACCATCACCACCTCTCCCTCTCTTATTCACTATCACCACCTCTCCCTCCCTTATTCACTATCACCACTTCTCCCTCCCTTACTATCACCACCTCTCCCTCCCTTATTCACTATCACCACCTCTCCCTCCCTTACTATCACCACCTCTCCCTCCCTTATTCACTATCACCACCTCTCCTTCCCTTACTATCACCACCTCTCCCTCCCTTATTCACTATCACCACCTCTCCCTCCCTTATTCACTACCCTTACTATCACCACCTCTCCCTCCCTTATTCACTACCCTTACTATCACCACCTCTCCCTCCCTTATTCACTATCACAACCTCTCTCCCTCATTCTTCTTCAACACCACCTATTCTCTCAATCGTTCCTAACACCACCTCTCCCTCATTTTCCCTCAATCATCTCCAACACTTTACTAAGGATGTTAATTAAAAAATACAAGAAATTCTCCCACCCCATCATTCCTCCCCAACACTCCTGATCTCCCCAAGAAAACCCCATACTCTTAATCCCTCACTTCCTACACTATCCTTAAACCCACCAACACAACACTCAGTGTACCCCCCACTTACCCAATTGGTGCTACACACACACACACACACACACACACACACACACACACACACACACACACACACACACACACACACACACACACACACACACACACACACACACACACACACACACACACACACACACGCACACACACACACAGAGAGGAGAGGTAGGGGGATATGATAACGACATATAAAATACTGAGAGGAATCAACAAGGTGGACAGGGACAGGATGTTCCAGAGATGGGACACAGCAAGAAGACACAGTTGGAAGTTGAAGACTCAGATGAACCATAGGGATGTTAGGAAGTATTTCTTCAATCACAGAGTTGTCAGGAAGTGGAGTAATCTGGGAAATGATGTAGTGGACGCAGGATCCATACATAGCTTTAGGAAGAGGTATGATAAAGCTCATGGAGCGGGAAGAGTGACCGAGTAGCGGCCAGTGAAGAGGCGGGGCCAGGAGCTGTGACTCGACCCCTGCAACCACAACTAGGAGAGTACACACACACGGGGCCAAGAATTAAGACTCGGCCCCTGCAGCCACATATACTAGGTGAGTAAATACATACACATGAACGAAGTAACAGATGTTCAACAAGAGAAAGAAAGTGCTGGATGGACACTCTTTCTCTTGTTGAACATTGTTTGATTCTATACCTCACAAGAGGCTGGGTCAACTTGAGATTCAGGCAACAGTAACAGGGAACGTAATCCGGTAGATCAAAGATAATATTAGGGGAAAGGAAGTAAAGAATGACTCTCAGGCATGAGACGTCAGAATGTGGAAGTGTAACAAGAAGAGTGACACAAGGATCCATATTAAGACCAGTACTGTTTCTGGCTAATGTGAAAGTTATTCTAAATGGGATTGTTTCAGATATATCCATGTTTGCTGATGATGTAAAACTAATGAGGATGCTAAAAACAGATGAGGACAAGGAAAGGCTTCAAAGGGATCTGGACAAATTGCAAGAGTGGTCAGATAAGTGGTTGCTTGAATTGAACCCCAGTAACAGCTAGATAATGAAGACTGGGGAAGGACTAAGAAGACTGGAAACGAGATATTGACTTGGGAGGCTCTAGACTTCACTCAGAAAAAGACCTAGAGGTGAGCATAGTGCTCATTATAACGCTAGTGGCTCACATCAGCCTAATAACCTCTGCAAACAACACTCATCTGGCAAATCAAAGAATAGTCTTCAAGAATTTCAGCAAAGAGTAATTCCGGGTTATTTATACAGCACGCAAGGCCCATCTTGGAGTATGCAGCACCAATATAGAGCCCGCCCTGAAAAAGTATGTTAAGAATGTGCCGAAATATGCAGCAAGGCTTGTTCCTGAACTTGAGCTAAGGGGCATGAACAACGAGGAGAGGCTAACGGAATCAGACCTAACAACAGTGAAGGACAGAAGAACCGGGGGAAGGGGGGAGACATGACAACATACAAAATGTTCAGGGGGAATTGATATGGTAGACAGGGATGGGCAGTTTGAGAAGTGAATTCCAGGATACCGTTGAAAAGTCAATGCAAAGATGAGTCATAAGGATGTCAGGAAGTATTTCATTAGTCTCAGAGTGGTTGGAAAGTATAATTATCTTGGTGAGGAAGTGATGGATGCAGGCTCTATACATAGTTTTAAGAGCAGGAGAGTCCACGAGGCTAAGAGAGTGAATCAGAAGAATGGCAAGTTGAGAGGCACAGCCAAGACCTGAGAAATCAACCCCTGCAACTACAAATGGGTGAACAGACACACACACACACACACACACACACACACACACACACACACACACACACACACACACACACACACACACACACACACACACACACACACAAACAGTTAAACTTCAGTAAACAAAGTCCTCACTCAGATAAGAAATGATGTAATCCATTTGTTCATGTATTAACTTTTCACCCATGTAAGCTGTCAGTTAACAATTATGGTGAAGAGCTAAACTTGTAAGGATTATACAACACCCGGGAAATGGGGGATAATCAGGTTTGATTCAAGGAAGGGGGAGAACGACTCCAATTCACTGAATCAAAACCCCTTCACCTGCATCAGGGCACACCCTCTGAATATGTAACTTGCTTAGCTAACAAAAAATGTTGAGGCCTAGTTCCTGGCTCCATTGTGTGCCTCTGTAATCCAATCAAGATATATCTTCTTTCTCCTCTCTTATCGCTTGGCTACCACTCAGTGGATGAATGTGGGGTGACTACCACTCAGTGGATGAATGTGGGGTGACTACCACTCAGTGGATGAATGTGGGGTGACTACCACTCAGTGGATGAATGTGGGGTGACTACCACTCAGTGGATGAATGTGGGGTGACTACCACTCAGTGGATGAATGTGAGGTGACTACCACCCACTGGATGAATGTGGGGTGGCTACCACCCACTGGATGAATGTGGGGTGACTACCACCCACAGTATGAATGTGGGGTGGCTACTACCCACAGTATGTGGGGTGAATATCGTTCCCAGCTTGAATATAGGTTGATTATCGTTAATAATGAATACGGAATGAGAGTGACTACCACCCATAGAATGGGCACTGAGTGCCTGACTACCATTGCCACCATGGGATGGGTACTGAGTGCCTGACTGCCACTACCACCTATAGGATGGGTACTAAGTATCTGACTACCACCTATAGGATGGGTATTGAGTACCTGACTACCGCTCCCACCATAGGGTGGGTACTTAGTACCTCACTACTACTACCACCATGGGTTACATACAAACTTCATAAGAAAATTATCAACCCAATCTTTGAAAGATGATAATTAACCGTTTATTGATGCAAAAGTAATATATACAGTATATATATACAAGGCGAGTCTCACCTGGTCAGACTAAAATAGATTGTTGATAAAAAAAACTGAATGTCAACAGAGGCAGTGTGACTAGCACGTGTATCACATTTATTCTCCAGGGATTTAAGGCCAACTTTAAAAAGTCATTTTTATATATATATTTTTCCCCTCACAGTCCCATTAGAAGAGAGTCGTAGTGTGGGTCATTATTTACTTTATCTCAGTAAAAGCAGGATTTTTTTTTAATTTAGCATCCGGAAGAATATGCGAGTTTCACTTAGTTTGGAGTTAGTTAATGTTTGTGTGTAGCCACAGTTGTTAAGTGAAGTGTTGTAGGTGGTTAGTAGAGTGATGGAGGTGTTGGTGAGAGTGAGAGTGAGAGAGAGAGAGAGAGTGAGAGAGAGAGAGAGAGAGAGAGAGAGAGAGAGAGAGAGAGAGAGAGAGAGAGAGAGAGAGAGAGAGAGAGAGAGAGAGAGAGAGAGAGAGAGATTACCTTCATGGTAGATCTCTAAGTGTAGTCCTCAGTGGAACGGAATCAGTAAGACATCCTATTGGGGCAAGCGTTCCACAAGGAAGCGTGCTGGGTCCACTGTTATGGAATGTCTACTTCAACGACCTTCTTCATCTCATCCCAGAATCACATGCATATGCAGACGACTGTACACTGACATTCACTTATCCAAGAGAAGAAATGCCAGCTGCTCTAAGCTACATCAATCACCAGCTGAGAGCTATATCAGCTTGGGGAAATAGATGGCAAGTAACATTTGCACCTGAGAAAACGCAAATGATGATGGTCTCTAGGCACCATGATGGTAATGCTGGTGCAGTAGTAAGGATGAATGGGAGGATGTTGGCACCTGGAGAAGAAGTTGATATCCTTGGGGTGAAATTTGACTCCAAACTAACCATGAAGAACCATGTTGTAAATCTTGCAAACAAGGCAGCCAGGAAGCTTACAGCACTTCGCCGTATCTCGCATCTGCTTGACAGTAGGGGTTGCAAGATTCTGTACGAGGCACAAGTACGCTCACACCTTGAGTATGCTCCACTTTCTTGGTTTGCCTGCCCCCCCCCTCTCATCTGCGACTGCTTGACAGAGTAGAGAACAGAGCAAGACGTCTCATCTCTCGCCTGGACCCATCCTGGATAGATCTGTCATTTCAGCAGAGCCTTCAACATAGGAGGGATGTGGGTGGCCTTACTGTTATGTACAAGGCCAATATTGTCAAAATACCACACTTGGATCCACTTCGAGGGACAGCGTGAAACAAGCTTTTATGTGTGCACAAATTGGAAATAAATAAATAAATAAATAAATAAATAAAACAAGACGGGCAGAAAGCAGCAACTTCACTCTGGCTGTACCCTTCTCCAGAACATCACTCCATCTGAGATCATACATACCCAGGATGACTCGAGTATGGAACACATTCGTACAGCATAATGATGTCAACGAGATAGTCAGTTGATCAAATGAAAATGCTGGCCCACAGATGGCTCCAACTTCATCCAGTTCCCTACTTGTATGTCTCATAACAATAAAAATGCTTTCAAATGAGCTGATGTAGGTAACAGCTCTTAGCTTGCCAATAAAGTTAGGAATCCTTAACCTGTAATATAGTTGTCAATAAAGCTAGGGATCCTTAACCTTGTCAAACCCTGTGTATAAAAAAAAAAAAAAAAAAAGAGAGAGAGAGAGACAGAGACAGAGAGACAGAGACAGAGAGACAGAGAGACAGAGAGAGAGAGAGAGAGAGAATGATCACGTGGACACCTCGTGTGCTGTGACGATCAATGTACCTCACTCCACTACCCTCCTCCCCCCCTAACAACACCCCCCCTACCCCTGCCACCTCCCCCCTTCCTACACAACGACCCCCAGCCACATACCCACCTCCCTCCCCTCCCCTACCCCCCTCCCATTACCAGCAGGGAGATCTTTCATATCTCCCAGCGATTCAGGGCTTCTCTTTTTTCTTACATCAGACTTGATATACCTCATTTCCGTACGGGATTAACGCTTCCCAATAATAATAATAATAATAATAATAATCACGTCATCTTTATCTCTCAACCGTTTCTATATTTATCATGTTTTTTTTGGTTTCATGGGGAAGCGTTAAACCCATAGAAGTCATACAGAGAGGGGGGGTGGTTAGCTCCAGTTCCTTGAATCAAGAGCCCTTAAAGAGATTAATTTCTTCAGCAGTTGTAATGTGTCTGACCTAAACTTTTTGGCCCTGTTAACAGTTTTACTGACCCCCGTCATGCAGTCACGACCCCACTGGAAATATAACAACAACACTGGAAATATAACAACAACACTGGAAATATAACAACAACACTGGAAATATAACGACCCCACTGGAAATATAACGACCCCACTGGAAATATAACAACAACACTGGAAATATAACAACACTGGAAATATAACGACCCCACTGGAAATATAACAACAACACTGGAAATATAACAACACTGGAAATATAACAACACTGGAAATATAACGACCCCACTGGAAATATAACGACCCCACTGGAAATATAACAACAACACTGGAAATATAACGACAACACTGGAAATATAACGACCCCACTGGAAATATAACAACACTGGAAATATAACGACCCCACTGGAAATATAACAACAACACTGGAAATATAACGACCCCACTGGAAATATAACAACAACACTGGAAATATAACAACAACACTGGAAATATAACGACCCCACTGGAAATATAACAACAACACTGGAAATATAACGACCCCACTGGAAATATAACAACACTGGAAATATAACGACCCCACTGGAAATATAACGACCCCACTGGAAATATAACAACACTGGAAATATAACGACCCCACTGGAAATATAATGACCCCACTGGAAATATAACGACCCCACTGGAAATATAACGACCCCACTGGAAATATAACACTGGAAATATAACGACCCCACTGGAAATATAACAACAACACTGGAAATATAACGACCCCACTGGAAATATAACAACAACACTGGAAATATAACGACCCCACTGGAAATATAACGACCCCACTGGAAATATAACAACAACACTGGAAATATAACAACACTGGAAATATAACGACCCCACTGGAAATATAACAACACTGGAAATATAACGACCCCACTGGAAATATAACAACACTGGAAATATAATGACCCCACTGGAAATATAACGACCCCACTGGAAATATAAGGACCCCACTGGAAATATAACAACACTGGAAATATAACGACCCCACTGGAAATATAACACTGGAAATATAACGACCCCACTGGAAATACAAGGACACCACTGGAAATATAAGGACCCCACTGGAAATACAACGACCCCACTGGAAATATAACGACCCCACTGGAAATATAATGACCCCACTGGAAATACAAGGACACCACTGGAAATACAAGGGCACCACTGGAAATACAAGGACACCACTGGAAATACAAGGGCACCACTGGAAATACAAGGGCACCACTGGAAATACAAGGGCACCACTGGAAATACAAGGGCACCACTGGAAATACAAGGACACTACTGGAAATAAGCCACTGACTTTTTTGGGGTTTTCCTAGGTAATTCACACTGTATAATTGTACTTGCTTTCTCATTTGTGGCTGCAGGAGTTGAGTCACAGCTCCTGGCCCCGCCAGGAGCCTAAATCAACTTACTGGCACCTAGTTAAGAGCTCTTGGGGTAAGGAATTAGACTTATCCCAGCTTTCCTGAGCTCCCTTAAGGTTTATTACCGGGGCCAGGAGCTGTGACTCGACCCCTGGAACCACAAATAGGTAAGTGTGAACTTAAAGGGGACCCTAATGGAAATACGTCACTCTCACCTTTGTGGGTTATCATAGGTAATTTACACATGTGTTACTATGTATGATAATTGTAATTACCTCCTGTATCAAATATTAAAAAAAACATGAAAAGTCCATAAAAATCTATATAATTATTGAATATTTCGACGTTTAAGAGTAGATGGAGACATTTTTTGACATCAATTTTTAGGTATAGGAACAATCACTAAACCACGGTACGGGTGGGGATTGAACTGAAGTGAGTTATAAAACTCCAGGCCGGCGCATAACTATTCCTGTACATAAATAAACTTAGTTATATGTAGGAGTAATGTATTTTGGCTGGGTGCCAGTGACGCCTAAAGTGCCTGGTAGCCAGTAGACCCTCATTCTGTACACTTGATGATAATTATGTTGCAGAGACCTGAACACACCTCTACAACACAACTGTCATCAAAGATTCGTTACGTTATACCATGAATTAAGTCAAGATCCTGGACTTCACCTTACCAAACAGACAAAGCAAATGTGATAGTAATTATGTACAAGGTAGATTATAGTGGGAAAATGAATATGTTGTTAGGAGACGGGGGAACTTAGGTGCCTCATAGATTTCTCCTACAGAAAGAGCTTCTCCAGTTGAATATTATTATTATAAAGGGGGAAGCGTTAAACCCGTAGGATTATACAGCGCCTGTGGGGGGGATGTGGAAGGTATTCAGGCTTAATTCAGGGAACTGGAGCACAGATCCAATTCCCTGAATCAAGAGCCCCTCACCAACATCAAGGAGCCTTCCTTGAGGGATTCTCCAGTCGAATATAACACTGGAGAGAGCAGAAGTAATTCTGACATGATCAAAGTGTTAAGTGTTACCTATTTACCTCATTCTTCACACTATGTAACTGATAGTGTTAATAACTCTGTGTTACCTAATAACTCTTCACCTACACAAGAGGTACAAAATAAATTAACACCCTACTTGGTGTACCAACTTGTTTGTAAAACTAATAATAATGAGCAAGATACTCTCAAAGATCAGTTTTTAAGACTCAGTCCGTAGCTTAAGTGCACTCAGCTCACACACTGAAGTCCGGGGGTTCGATCCCCGGTACGGCTGGAAACAGGACGTGTTTCCTTCAGACACCTGCTGTCCATGTTCACCTAGCAGTAAAATAGGTACCTGGGTGTTAGTGGACTGGTGTGGGTCGCATCCTGGGGACAAAATTGACCTAATTTGCGGGAAATGGTCAGCTTAACAAGGAACTTTCTATATAGTAGTATGTCACTGATGTCAACTATGGTCTGTATAAGTTGTATCATGTACTGGTAGTAAATAGTTATTATTATTAAGAGGAGGCTGGAGTGAGGTCAGTGTCAAGTCCAAAGTTACATTATTTGATAAGAGGAGCGAAGGAGACATTTATACAAGTGAACAGATAATATACCACTTGTCTAATTACAAGTACAAAGTTCTACCAGTCAAGTCTGGTGTTTGGGTCATCAATATACATCAAAAACCACGTTTTTATTATATGATTACGATAAGGACTGTAATCAGAGGTAAGTTCAACCTGTAATGTACCTGGAGATATTCAGGTTCAATCCAAGGGGAGGATGAGTTCAGTTCATTGGATCAAGAGCCCTTCTCCAGCATCAAGGAACCTACATTGAGAGGAGACTTGCACTGAAGGTTGTTTGACCAGAGTGGAGAAAAGTAACTTAAGCATCTCAAATGTGGCTGGAGTGTGAAGGAATTCATGGAAACAGGTTAACAGGACTCGAGTCCTGGAGGTGCTCAGTAGTGCCTGAACTCTTAAGAATAGATAGATAGATAGCTTATTAAGACATGAAACATAGTTATACAAGGAATTATAGTAGTTGTATGTACATGCCAAAAGCCCCTTATATGTACAGCATTATGGGTAGGCTTAAAAGATTTAGTGGTAAAAATTACAGTAAACAAATTTGAACATTTCAGTTTTGAAGCATATGATAAGATTTCGTTAGGATTTTTAACCCCGGAGGGTTAGCCACCCAGGATAACCCAAGAAAGTCAGTGCGTCATCGAGGACTGTCTAACTTATTTCCATTGTGGTCCTTAATCTTGTCCCCCAGGATGCGACCCAGACCAGTGGACTAACACCCAGGTACCTATTTGCTGCTAGGTGAACAGGACAACAGGTGTAAGGAAACGTGTCGAAATGTTTCCACCCGCCGGGAATCGAACCCGGGCCCCCCGTGTGTGAAGCGGGAGCTTTAGCCACCAGGCCACCGGCATTATAGTTGTGTTTAAATTTGTAGCATTACAATATATAACAAAATGATCAATTTACTGTATGTAGTCGTACAGTTTATGTAGTTATTAGAAGAGTTACTGTACAGTGAAGAGAATGAATTATTCTCTGATTCATAAGGTCGTTACCAGCAAGATAATAGTAATTATTGTCATCATAACTAAACGCTAAACCCGTAAGGCTAATAATAATAAAGTGGAGCCAGGTGAAGAAATAATAATAATCATAATTCATTATTAATAGATTAAGGCAATTATTAAACAGGTATACTGCAGGTGACGGTGAATTAGCTTCCTTCTTTAGGTCACTACATTGTGGAGAAAAAGATGATGTGATGAAAGCAAAGTGATGTGTATGATCATTACTTAAACTCCAGGTGACCCGTGGCTCAGTGGTAGCGCCCTCGCCTCACATCTGAATGACCCGGGTTTGACCCCGGAGTGATGGAGACACTATAATAATAACTTTATTTCTACAAGTACAGGGTATACAGACCATAGCTGACATCAAAGACATGCTACTATATCTCTAGTACGGGTGGGAACATTAGTATTTGTTTCATTAAGACACCTGCTGTCCATGTTCACCTAGCAGTCAGTAGGTACCTGGGTGTTAGTCGGCTGGTGTGGGTCGCATCCTGGGACAAAATTGCCTTAATTTGCCCGAATTATTATTATAATCAAGGGGGAAGCGCTAAACCATGAGGATTATACAGCGCCTGGGGGGGGGGATGTGGAAGGTATTCAGACTTAATTAATTCGGGGAACTGGAGCACAGATCCAATTCCCCAAATCAAGAGCCCCTCACCAACATCAAGGAACCTTCCTTGAGGGGTAATTTGCGGGAAATGCTCTACATAACAACGGACTTTCTATATAGTATGTCACTGATGTCAGCTATGTTCTGTATAACTTATACTTATTACTTGTAGAAATAAAGATTAAAAACAAGCTGAAGTTGACTTCAAAAGTTTCGTAAAAGAAATCATAGAATTTACAGTGATGGCAGACATGACTGCTCCAGTGTTCATTCTGGAGGGGGAATTTTTTTTTTTTTTTTTAATGGCTGTCTGATTGAAAAGGGGGACTAGATTTTTTAAAGCAGCGTTATTTTTGTGGAGCTGAGGGAATTTTTGGGGACTGAAACTCCCATTGGTGTCACCTCTGAAGGTGAACCGTCTGAGAGGTTAACAAGAACATCTGGTTGTTAAAAGATGGATTATTATTATTATAATCAAAAAGAAGCGCTAAGCCACAAGGGCTATACAGCGTTGAAAGATGGAAATGAACTATACAGTCCCTTTGATAAAGGGGACAGTCAATCATAAGGTACTGGACTGTCAACGACATGTGTATGAGTACTTTATATAATTTTTCCTTGCATGATGCTTTTATACTGTCCACTAAACCTGTGATATGGCATCGAAATTAGTAGTCCCTATATAGAAGTAGAGTACTCTATTATTATATGAATGAGGAAGTGCTGAATCTAAGGATCATACAGCACCTGGAGAGCAGATGGTAATCAGTAATTGGGTTTGATTCAAGAGGCAGATAATAAAAAAGTAAACTAAATGCTCAAGCCCCAAAAGGGTTATACGGTACTAGGAAGGGGCAGATACCTTTAATTATTTGGATGAAGAGCCCTTCACCAGCATCAAGAAATCCCCCCCAAATCCTTGAAAGGTCACATATTATAAACGTAACATCAGCCCTACTGAAAAGAACATGAAAGCTCCAGCAACTATTTTTTTTTTTTAACACGATGGCATTTCCCACCAAGGCAGGGTGACCCAAAAAGAAAAACCCAAAAAGAAAGAAAAAACTTTCATCATTCAATACATTTTCACCGTCACTCATACATAATCACTCTTTGCAGAGGTGCTCAGAAACGACAGTTTAGATGTCCCTCCAAACTGCCAGTATCCCAAACCCCTCCTTTAAAGTGCAGGCATTGTACTTCCCATTTCCAAGACTCAAGTCCGGCTAACCAGTTTCCTTGAATCCCTTCACGAAATATTACCCTGCTCACACTCCAACAGCTCGTCAGGTCCCAAAAACTATTTGTCTCCATTCACTCCTAACATGCTCAAGCATGCTTGCTGGAAGTCCAAGGCTCCTCGCCCACAAAACCTCCTTTACCCCCTCCCTCCAACCTTTTATAGGATGACTCTTACCCTGCCTTCCTTTCCTTACAGACTTATACACTCTCCAAGTCATTCTGCTTTGTTCCATTCTCTCTAAATGACCAAACCACCTCCTCAATAACCCCTCTTCAGCCCTCTGACTAATACTTTTAGTAACTCCACACCACCTAATTTCCACACTGCAAATTCTCTGCATAATATTTACACCACACATTACCCTTAGACAGGACATCACTGCCTTCAGCCGCCTCCTCGCTGCAGCATTTACAGCCCATGCTTCACACTCATATAAGAGTGTTGGTACCACTATACTCTCGTACATTTCCTTCTTTACCTCCATGGATAATGTTCTGTCTCTGCAGATACCTCAACACAACACTCACCTTTTTTCCTTTACCAATTCTATGGTTCACCTCATCCTTCATAAACCCATCCACTGACAAGTCAACTCCCAAATATCTGAAAACATTCACTTTATCCATACTCACTTCCTCCAATGTGATATCCAGTTTTTTTTATCTACATTGCTTAATACCCTCATCACCTTACTTTTATGTATGTTCACTTTCAACTTTCTACGCTTACACTACCTCCTATTTATTATCACATTAAACAAAAATGTTAAACTCATGTAAATCATTCTTCAACATGGAAGCTGGAGTGTATAGGACTTTGTCAACATTTGAGCGCTGTATTTTTATTACAATCAAATTATTATTATAATCATAACCAAGTGCTAAACCCACTATTACAATCAAAAGTAAGTGCTAAACCCACTATTACGATCAAAAGTAAGTGCTAAACCCACTATTACGATCAAAAGTAAGTGCTAAACCCACTATTACGATCAAAAGTAAGTGCTAAACCCACTATTACGATCAAAAGTAAGTGCTAAACCCACTATTACGATCAAAAGTAAGTGCTAAACCCACTATTACGATCAAAAGTAAGTGCTAAACCCACTATTACGATCAAAAGTAAGTGCTAAACCCACTATTACGATCAAAAGTAAGTGCTAAACCCACTATTACGATCAAAAGTAAGTGCTAAACCCACTATTACGATCAAAAGTAAGTGCTAAACCCACTATTACGATCAAAAGTAAGTGCTAAACCCACAAAGGAATTGAGCATCTGGCAGGACTTCTTAATAAGGAAATGGGGGAGGTTAAGGGAAGTTTATGAAATACAGCTTTAACTGGACATATTTGTAAGGGAGATCATTTAATTTTATTCATGAGGAAGTGCTAAACCTGTAGGGGGTCATATAGTGCTTGGGGAATGGAAGGAATTCAGGTTTGATCCAAGGACAAGGAGGTAAAGTCCACTTCTTTGGATCAAGAGCCTCACCAACATCAAGGTACCACCCTTGAGCTGCAAGAGGTCAGTAAACTGTCATTGCACTGAAAGATGCCAGGGTCATGGTTGTTCAGCACTGGTCATTATTATTATAATCAAAAAGAAGCACTAAGCCACAAGGGCTATACAGCTCAGCACTGGTCAGGCAATAAGCAAAAACATACTCTTACTGCAGTTTCCTGAAGACAAACTCTGGAGAGAATCCTTCATCTTTCTGGTCCAGTAATGGCATTCTGAATTGCTAGATGCAATCAATATTTTGTCATGTCATGTGATAAGGGACCCTTCAAGGGGGTGCCTTGATGCTTGAAGGCTCTGGATCCAAGGAATTTGATCTACTGCCTTCTTTCTCTAATCAAACCTGATTATTATTGTAATAAAAAAGAAGTACTAAACCTACTAGGGCCAGTAATCAAACATGAATACCACCCAAGCACAGTATTATTATTATTATAATTAAGAGGGAAGCACTAAACCCGGAGGATTATACAGCGCCTAGGGGGGGATGTGGAAGGCATTCAGGCTTAATTCGGGGAACTGAAGCACAGATTCAATTCCCTAAATCAAGAGCCCCTCACCAACATCACGGATTTTATTATTATTACAATCAAGGGGGAAGCGCTAAACCCGGAGGATTATACAGCGCCTGGGGGGTTATGTGGAAGGCATTCAGGCTTAATTTGGGGAACTGGAGCACAGATTCAATTCCCTAAATCAAGAGCCCCTCACCAACATCAAGGAACCTTCCTTGAGGGGCCAACATCACGGAACCTTCCTCGAGGGGCCACCCAAGCACAGAATTACACTACATGTTTAGCACCAACCATGAATATAAGAAATAAGGTGGGAGTTCCCAGTATACTTTTTATTGAAATATATTCACAACAAGGCATTAAAAGGTGACAAATTTCATCTTCATTCCCCACCCCAGGACAAATGAGAGCCTCTTGTAGCAGATATGCAACTGAAAGTTTACAGTCTCCCTACGTTTGTTTTAACCCTCATCAGTAAGTTCTCAATGGACAGTAACAACCAATTGTCAGATATGGTAGAGTCAAGTTTGGATCTCCCATTTTCAATGGTCACCATATATGGAGGCACTTCTAAATCAGTGTTTACAATAACAGCTTTACTAGCATGGGAAGTTCCAGCTAGCACAGCACAAGGCATCCACAGAGACAGGGACCTTTTTGAATGCAAGTTGAGTGGGCACAATAGCTACATGGAAAATGTTTTTCCTACAGCTCCTACATTTATTGAGTTGTGCAGATCCAAGTCATGGATGGTTAGAGAAGTAGTGGTCAGGCGTATGATAAGAATGGCTTTCTTTGGTAGTTTGTATGCCAACTGGACAATCTTTGGAGAGAGAAAAAAAGCTCCACCTGGCTGTTGGTAGAGTTCCAAATTTTTCCCAGGTTTTAAACAATGTTTCTCATGTCATATTAAAGAAAAGGAATCCTTGGATGAACATAAGAATGCTCTGACTCAGAAGTCAAGGTTCATTTGCCCACCACAGAAACCAACAAGGAAGATTCTCAGATATGTATGGAATGATCAGAGTACCTTGTGTAAACCACAAAACTAAAAGGTTACATTCCTTCTAAAGCCTACATGACCTTTCAGAAGTGTCTAAATATAAGCAAATAAATTCAGGGGAGTTCACACTGACCCTGCTGTCTCAGAGTTACCATGCACAAAACATGTATAAGCTTTTATAAAATTTCTGCAGAGATGGCTCCACTGGCATAGTAAGCCCCAGCCAGTGCATCTCGTGGTACATACATGTATAGAGGATTCAGTTGCCTCGCTATAAATAAAAAAGTGGTGGTTATGCATATAGGGACATTACTACTAATAAGATGTAGTGATCTCACTTAATATGAAATCTATGAGAATATAAATTGTCAATTCTGCTATGCCTAATCTCTCACTAGGAATATAAGTATAGTTTTCTTGAGGACTGCATGTGACGCTTCAGTTACAAAAATTAGTGGAATACTATATTGAGCTTCCACTAAATTAAGTTACATTTCATTTGTTAATATAACACAAAATTATCAAACATTTACAAATTCTTAATTGTGTCTAATATAAAAATTGGTACTAATGCCAAAGCAGGGTTAATAATACAAGAGTAATTTTTAGTTAAACTTTTAAGGATTTCTCACAAAACAGTAATATACGCTTACAAGGAAACTCCATAACTCTCTTATTTGCTATGTGGCACAAAAGTATTCCTTCACTTATACAAATGCAAACACATCTTCATAGAGGACTAGAGTCACAGTTATAATGTATGAAGATCTAGTAATGCTTGAGTAATAATTAGTAAAAATGAGTTATGGTATTAATGGGCATCCATGTATGAAGCACGGGCAGCCCCATTTATTATCTACCATATGGTACATGTATCAATCAATTACACTATCTGGTCCACAACTGTAATCTCACATATACTGTTTATAGACTTCAACTAAATGACAGCTAATAATTCCAAGAGATATTTTCCAAATACATTTTTTTTTAAATAAACCTCAAGGCTAACTGATCCACAACTAATGTTCTGTATATTAAAGACTTTACATCTGTGTAAATTTAGATCAGAATGGTTATGCACGCGAAAGAGTTGGGAATCTCTCTCAAATATTTTGAACCATTTCATATACACAGCTCATGTTTTCTTATTAACTGGCCTTATTATGTTGCAACAATGACCTTTATGACTACTAACTCTTAAGGATTATCTTTGGGTATGATCATAAACTGTTTGATCAACATCATGAACCGATATAATTTCATTGTCTAATCTTGCAGTTTATATGTCACTGTATTAAATATTAATTGTTTTCCTCATTAAAATAATCATACAAAGAGAATTTGAGATGATTTGCAAATTTACTTGTAGCATTAAAATTAAAATTTTAGTTGTATTTGAATGTCTGCTGACTCTACTTTTTTGAGGTTCTAATAAGAGATATTTGAAACAAAATGCTCTATTTAACATCTTAACATTTCGTTCAACAATATGCATTAAGTACTGTCTGTATAATGAGCATAAAAATCCTGTTTCTTATATATCAAACATTGATGCACTGGGTAAATACATTTCACATGTACTGCAACTGAAATACAGTACTCGAGGAATTATTTTTGTGAGAACACTTTATTGTACTTTAGTGCGGGCAGTAATAGTAATAATAATTATAATAATATAATCAAGCTAAGTGCTAAACCTGGTTGGTATGTGGGTATTAGCTTATCACAATGATATATGTACTTAGAGCACCTGGTGTGCAAATAAGGCTAACTAGAAATCAGAAATCCCTTCTAGTGCTGCAGTATTCATCAAATTTGCTGCACTAATAAAGCAACAACTATAATTCCTTTAAAATTTGTACTGTATTCTTAAACTGAATTTTAAAATAAGCATGTGTGTGTGTGTAGCAATATTTATGCACTCACTGGGTGTGAGTGATTCACAGCAAAAATTCAATTTGACAATATTTTATGTTGCATCACGTTCTTTAAAAAAATTCACGTGAAGAATAAAATACGTAACTGTAACAAATGCAATCACATAGACATCAATACACAAGTCAATGGCAATACAGAGTAACCTGGAAATATATGCACTACAGGTCAATACTGTTTCTTGACATAGATACCTTAATATCCTAGATTCTGGCACAGTACATTAAATCTAAAAATTTTAATCCAATATCGTGTTTGAAGGTATTAATGTCTCATATACAGTTCTATATGCACTCTAGCTTATAGAGAATAAATAATACACTGTGTTACAAATAGTTCTTAAGTATTTTGATCTTCATCTACATCTTATTTTAATCATCTCTTCCTTAAGGAGATTCCACATGTATACTTTTACCAGACATTTCAACCATCTTTTATGGTTATAACCTTTCGCAGGATTTGTGACTTATTCATAAAAATGCACTGAACTTGTATAGATCACAAATGAAGTATCTGTGGGAAAACTTGCATATCCTGGTAAGTTTTCACACACATGCTTACACTGAGAAATTAGAGTGTGGAATGTCTAGTGAATATGTAGGAGCAGCAAAAGGCAATACAAACTACATTTAGGAAAACAAAAGCTTCACAAAACATAATTTATCACCCAGTTATACAACATATATACTAGATCTTTGAGACCAGGACATGAGAATGTGTTTAGTCTTGTTTGTAGGACTTTTTACAATTGATGAATGTGCAAGTATAAAACTAGAAAGCTTGTGAATGCTTCATTCAGAGTTTCAAATGTTTATAATACTTTTAGTTGCAGAACTTATGGTGATTCTTTTTCTCATTAAATATTCTGGCTTTACATTTCTGGTACTTTATTACAATGGACCACCTGTACATAACTATGCATCCAGTCTTTAAGAAATAGTTTAAGACAATATGCCTATTTAAACAAACCATGTAACTATGTACAGTCCCCATATATTAAGCCACTCTTCTTACAGCACAGGAAGCCACACAATTTTGTAATGTATCACAATGTAGATGTGCAATACTGTTTATAAAAAGAACTATTGCAACAATACTAGTACTGTATGATAATATTTAAAAAAAAAAAAATCTGCATAGTAGTATTTGTTTTAAAATACACTATATAATGCTACTGCCTTAACCAATGTACCCAGTAATGAAACAATTAGGAACTTAACTACAAAGATATGTGGTGAATCGAGAGTAAATCTGCACATCATGTGAGGAAATAATAGCCAGAACAGAGTATACTACATTATTATTATTGTGATCAAAACGAAAAGCTAAACCCACAAGGGTCAGAGTATACTACAAACTTTAACCACACAATAGAGCAAAAAAACCTAATGTGAAGGACTTGGGAGTGTTCCTGTCAGAGGATCTTACCTTCAAGTATCACAACAGTGTCACTATCACATTTATGAAGAAAATGATAGGATGGATAATGAGAACTTTCAAAATGAGGGATGACATGTCAATGATGATCTTTTTTAAGTCACTTGTTGTTCTTTCTAGGCTGGAATACTGCTGTACACTAATAGCCCCATTCAAGGCAGGTGAAATCGCAAATCTAGATAATGCACGGAGAACTTTCACTGCACTTATATGTTTAGTCAAGCACCTTAATTAATTACTGGGAATGTTTGAAGTCCCTTGACCTGTACTCCCTGGAACACAAGTGAGAAAGATATGTGTACATCATACACCTGGAGGGACTGGTCCCAAATCTGCACACAGAAATCACTCCTTATGAAAGCAAAAGACTAGCCAGATGGTGCAACATACCTCCAGTGAAAAGCAGGGGTGTCATGAATACACAGTAAGTGTCCAGGACCCAAAATTGTTCAACAGCCTCCTACCATACATAAGGGGAATTACCAACAGACCCCTGGCTGTCTTCAAGAAGGAACTGGACAGATACCTTATGTCAGTACCCGAACAGCTGGGCTGTCGTTCATATGTTGGGCTCCATGCAGTCAGCAGTAACAGCCAGGTTAATCAGGCCCTGATCCGCTGGAAGCCTGGTCAAGGACTTGGCTGTGGGGACATTGACCCTTGGAATGACCTCCAGGCAAGTACTTCAAGCATCACCACTCATAATAATCAATGAAACTATAAATCTCAGGGTTTAGAGAATTCTTAGCTTCTGTTAAAGAAAGGTAGTCTTCAAATCACTAATGATTCTTTTAAGAAATTCGCTTTAACAAAGGAGACACATTGGGAAGCATTTGTATGACTGATTTGCTTCAGTACATGTATAATGTTACAACCTGAGCTGGGCTGTAGGTAGCAGGCAGCTCTTGTGCTTGTTTTCCTAGTCTAGACTCAGATACTCACTCCCCATCATTTGTTTTGGTGCCCAACATGAAAGGTTATAGTTCACAATTCACATATCAGTAATGGATGTTTATGTGAGAAGTGTGATTCACATTACAAGAGTTCACCGTATTAAGATGGTTAAGCATGCAACCCACTTGTTACATAGAGACTGTACATGTGTAAGTGCAACCTAAGAAATGTGCTAGTAAAGAATGACCTTTGAACAATTAAGAAAGTCCAGGTGGCAAGAGTCTATAAACACATCACTAGCATGAAAAACAGGCAACATCTTTGAGCCACATTCAAACTACTCTACTCACTTACTCACTTGCCTTGTGCATATATACTTCAGAGAACCTGAGTCACAAGAAATTACAAGAACAATCACTGACAGTCATAATAACAAGAGCACTCATGGAAATAAATGGTATAAAATACCGACACAATGGAAATATGAACACATATGCAGTATAATGTGATCCTTTATTGACAACATTTCGCCCACACAGTGAGCTTTTTCAAGTCACAAACAGATCTACCTGGGGTGGAAGGTACGCGAGTATTTATAGTCAGGTTCAGAATGCTGGGTCAGGTGGAGAATGCTGCATCTGATGATTTACCGAGTGGGGTTATAAAGTCTAAAATCTTGGGTAGCTTGGAAGGGAGATTGATTAAGTATGTGAGTAGACCTTCTGCAGTCTTCCTCCATTCCTATGTTCTTATGTGGCATAGCGATGAAGAAGTTTCTTGGCAAGTGGTTCGGCTATGTTATAGAAGCCATTGCTCTGGTTGAAGTTGTTGGATATGGAGATAAGCGATGATTCCATGATTCTTTGGTATTGAGTGTTGTCTTCTCTGGCAATAAGTTTTGAGTGTCTGTAGTTTATTATATGGTTGTGTGAATTACGGTGTTGTACACAGGCATTCCTTGGATCGTCAGACCTGCTTGCGTATTGGTGTTCTGAAATATGTTTGGAGGTCTCTTGATGTTTCGCCCACGTATAATTTGCTGCAGTCATTACAAGGGATTATGTATACCCCTGCAGAGGATGGAAGTTTGTCCTGTCTATTACTGGTAATGTCCTTGATGGTTGTGGTTGTGGAGGTAGATACTTGGAATGAGGTATTGGAAAAGATGTTGGAAATGTGTTTGGCTATGGAGTTGGTGGGGAGGACTATGTATCTCTTCTCGGCAGTGTCTTCTCTGGGTGTGTTGAAGATGTTTAATGCCTCGTCATTTCATCAGAGACTGCAGACAATAGGCATTAAACATCTTCAACACACCCAGAGAAGACACTGCCGAGAAGAGATACACAGTCCTCCCCACCAACTCCATTGCCAAACATGTTTCCAACATCTTTTCCAATACCTCATTCCAAGTATCTACCTCCACAACCACGACCATCAAGGACATTACCAGTAATAGACAGGACAAACTTCCATCCTCTGCAGGGGTATACATAATCCCTTGTAATGACTTCAGCAAATTATACGTGGGCAAAACATCAAGAGACCTCCAAACACGTATTTCAGAACACCAATACGCAAGCAGGTCTGATGATGCAAGATATGCCTGTGTACAACACTGTAATTCACACAACCATTTAATAAACTACAGAAACTCAAGACTTATCGCCAGAGAAGACAACACTCAATACTGAATAATCTTGGAATCATCGCTTATCTCCATATCCAACAACTTCAACCAGAACAATGGCTTCTATAACATAGCTGAACCACTTGCCAAGAAACTTCATCGCTATCCCACATAAGAACATAGGAATGGAGGAACACTGCAGAAGGTCTACTCACATACTTATCCAATCTCCCTTCCAAGCTACCCAAGATTTTAGACTTTATAACACCACTCGGTAGATCATCAGATGCAGCATTCTCCACTTGACCTCAACATTCTGAACCTGACTATAAATACTCGCGTACCTTCCACCCCAGGTAGATCTGTTTGTGACTTGAAAAAGCTCACTGTGTGGGCGAAACGTTGTCAATAAAGGATCACATTATACTGCGTGTGTGTTTATATTTCCAGGAGCACTCATATTGCAAACAAAACGCCCAAATAAGCATGCATTTATCAACTACATGATATAAATAATCCTACATAATGTCATGTGACATTTTAAGTACATTATATGATAATGAGGAGACATGTATCATTATGGTTTCACTCTAAACTCTTTTCATCTACAAAAATATTATGTTTTCAATAGATTTTTAAAATATACGAACTCTACAGCTTTTCACTTATATACAGCATACACAAAAGCTTTTTAATAGGTTTTATATTTGGCACAGAGAATTTATGCATATATTTTAACAAGATTTTGAAATATTTAATAAAAAACTTACAGTAAGATGGGGTATTAAACTTCTCATAAAATTTGCAATAGGCTTACAAATCACATTTTCAAACAAGTGTATCCTGAAATCAATTAATGAATTTAACCTTACCTGCCCCATTATTTTTTCTCTCCACACACTGTTACTTCAACTTCCTACATGCTTACTCTTAACCCCTTGACTGTTGAAATCCCAAATCCTGAGGTGTCTCCTGGTGTCGCAAAATTCCCCCCCTCTATAAAAAGTTATTTTTTCTTATAAAATGATAAGAGAATCTTTTCCCGGTTGTAAGGACACCAAAAGAACAAAATCTGATGGAAAACTGACGGAATTACGCTTTCACGAAGTTAGCGGCCTCGGCGATATTTACAAATTGGCGATTTCGCCCACTCTGAGTCCTATTTTCGGCTAATTCCATTGTTCCAGTCGCCCAAACTCATAGCTATTTCTTTAGAACTCCATTTTTTCTATTGAATGAGTACAAGAAACTGCCCATTTACCGATTTCAACCACCCAATAACGTCGTCAGAAATTTGCAATTTGGCCAATTTCACGAAAATTAAAAAATATGACAATTTCAAAATAGGGTCCAGAATGAACAATGCAGACATTCCTGGCTCTAAAATAACATTTTCTTTGTTCATCAGTCACATCTCCAGGCCCCTCTGATATTGCTCTTGCTTTCTATTTTGAATTTTTATTCAAACAAAAAATAGAAGATTTACTGTTATGCAGACTACTGCAATATTGTAACAATTGTATAAATAATGTCAACCCATTCATGACTGTATATTAGAATGGCTACTTGGACATTTATTGGAAAATGACATCATTTGTTTACTTTTGAACATCGGCAAAAATCAAACATTTCCCCTACTTTGAGCTCCATTTCAAGGTTCTTTTCATAGTAAAACCAATCAAAATCACCTCTATTTCTATAATATGTTTTCCATTCTCTCAAATGAGACCAAGAAAACGAATATACAACCATAAATACTATACGAAAATAGACCACAAAGTCGGCATTTTAATTAAAAAAAAAACGGTTGGAGTTTTTTTCTCATTATGGATTGCATGCTGCAGGATTTTTTTTATATGGTGCACACTGATCACCCAAACCCATTCTCTCACATGTGGGCCTACCAGCTTTCTCCTGCTTGATTTAAAGCTGCTAGAATTTATGAGTACTACATATATACATCAAAAACGGTGGCTCGTAAGATGTATACATGTATATATGACCAAAACAGTCAAAGGGTTAACTAATAATATGAAAAACTGCAATGTAAAGATTCCATTTAACAACAAAATATACTTTCCATCTTTCAGCAAATAGTATACAGTAATATACCATAATAGTGTATGTGATTTCTGTGTCAAAAATAAATTACTGTAATAGTTTATAAAGAGTTTCTGGAGCCATTTTGGTCTGCCTAAACTGCAGGTAAAGGAGCAACACTTAGGAACCACAATAAACTGACTAGAATAACACGATGTATAAAATGTAATATTACCCACAAAATTGGCACATTTTTTCATGATGGTTGAAAGTTATATAAGAGGCAGGATCAAGAGCAGTACCTCATTTCCTACAAACTAAAATAGACATTTACATGCAGTGTACCTACCATACATCAAGTTCATTTGTCCTACTTTTTCACACTTCTTTATCAATACTTTAGCTTATCAATTGTTATAAGTTTCTTCTTGAATATAATAAAAATTTTGTGAGTAAGACTTGCTTTAAAATAATGCATAATACCACACTAAGTACATGCTGTTACCCAAACACGTATGTTGAATAATCCATACGAATTAAGCAATTATGTACAGTGGACCCCTGGTTAACGATATTTTTTCATTCCAGAAGTATGTTCAGGTGCCAGTACTGACCGAATTTGTTCCCATTAGGAATATTGTGAAGTAGATTAGTCCATTTCAGACCCCCAAACATACACGTACAAACACACTTACATAACTGGTCGCATTGGGAGGTGATCGTTAAGTTGGGGTCCACTGTATATTATATATTCCCTTAATTACTTTGTTTCAGATGAGAAGTTATAAATTTTGATACTGTACTTGATAATCATTTGAACATAAAATACATCTTCAGCTGAACCACACCATGTCTATTTTGAAGATCAAAATTTGACTTCTTAACAAATGTGACAAATCACAAATATCAACCAGAGGGAATAAACTATAGCTAAATACAATGCCAAGTTATTTCTTTGTTATGATCAAAAACTGTCAAGAATTATATCCTCCTTACCTCATTAACACAAACATCTTTTTTTCAACAAGCCGGCCGAGCCTCCCACTGAAGCAGGTGACCCAAAAAAGAAACACTTTCACAAACGTATCTTTTTTTAATAAACTATGGTAACTCTCTGGAAGACTAGAAATTCAGGGTGCAGAAAAGTTAGTGAAAGAAACTGAATCCCCTCAGGATGACAAAACACTACTCAAAACTGACATATGTACAACTATAAACAAAAAAGGGGACAATAAGCAAATATTACCTGGTTGAAAACAAGACAGAAACAACAAAAAAAATCTGAATTTTATCATTAATAGGATTTATAAAAACTCAAACCACAATTACTATACGAGAGAAATAAAATGACATAGTAAAATAATGACTAATACTGTATATTTTAAAAAACAAACACTAAATAAAAATTAATAAATGTGGCCTGTTTTTTTGCAACTTAAACTTTTTTATTATTGAAAGTCCATTGTAATTGTGTTCTTAAGTTAATGGAAGATGTAAATAGCCAGGGATAACAAATTACTAGGTTCATCAGTAATTGTTTAACCAGACACCAAGCTGCACATTGCATGTGCTGGAAATCTAGTAGATTCTCAGATTTTATTGCTATACTCAAATCTGAGAGTCCAGTTCCTAGGTTTCAATCTAACACTCTTACCTATCATTAACACATTAAACCATCCTTGGCATTAGCAGTGGAACCTCTTATTTAAAATCTGAATTTACAATTGACTGCAAGATAGTTACCTATCTCTAACTTAGGTTATGGTAAGGGAAAATTAATATGCAAAGATTGTTTTAACCTAAAAACTAGCAGTTCCATCCAGGTTCTATATAATACGTATACACACTATATAATCAATAGTATTGAAAACGTGAAATCATATTAATCTTTGAATTTAATGATACTGTTTTTGTGTGTGTTGTGAATATAATGGAGCATAGAAATTAAGAGGCAATGTGGGGTGGCCAAGGGTAAGTCAGAGCCGAGGAAGTTGTTAAGGTGGTTTGGGTAGGTAGAGAAGATGAAGAGGGCTAGGTCGATGTAGAAGGTTCATAAATCTGGGATAGAAGGGTGGGAGTCATCTCAGGATTGGTAAAAGAAGGGAGGTACAAAAAAAAACTTTTGAGTTGTAGGGGCTTGAGTATCCAGCATGCTTTGTGTAAGCACATTAAATACAGTAAGATTCCTGGGCTATTCTGCCACTCTTTCCATAAATCTTCATCTAGAAATGAATGCAATTAATCTCAAGAAGAATATGGAATTTTTTTTTTTTAACCTTTGTCTTGTAATATCCTGCCACACATCACTCACCTCATACATCTTCATCAACACACTAATAAAATATAATTCACAACTGTGGTCACTAGTTACACAAATAATGCAACAATGAATACAAGTTATTGAAGTTCAATCCTAATCTAGAACAATATGTATTAACAGCAAAATCCTTTCTTTCATAGTGTAAATCACTGATTACTGTAGTAGTATTTTAAATGACTATTAAATATCAAGACTTGTTTTGCCTTTGTGTCACTTCTGGCTATAAACCTCTGTGAATTAAGCTAAAGGGGATCAGCAAGAAAAATACAGTTGGAACACACTGCTTGAAATGCCATCAGAGTAACACTGTATTACAAATATATTTCAGGAAAACTAATTTCAAACCTAATTTTGCAAATATGATTTATATAAAAATAAGTTCTGAGGGGAGAAAATGTTAAATCCTCAATATTTGTAGTTATTCAATGATGTAGCAAAGTGTGTAAAGTAGTAATAAAGATTATTTCTTAAAAATAATAATATACAAGGTTGACACACCCAAAAAAAATCTGCTTCAACCTTGAAATAAGTTTTAACCCTGTATAAAAAATAAATAAAATACAAGGCGATAATTATTACATTTTCTTCAGTGTTTAAAAATTTATAAATGCCTTCTTTACTTCAACTTTTTAATTTTATATAATGATTCTACTTGTCTTTGACTAACTCTCCATTACAACCATTGGGGGCAATATTCTCTCCATCCACGACTACCTCCTTGGTCTTGACATAGCGCATCTTGGTGTGTTCATCAATTATTGCTGTTGCTCGGCTCTTCTTCAGCTTGTGTTCTGCCTGATAAGGAAAAATGTAGTACTGTAATAGAGCCACAGTGCATACAGCAATTGAGTTTACTTACCCGTGGTAGCACGGGCATGTGTGTGTGTGGTAAACAGTTACAAGCAGGTTTTAAGAGTACAAATAAAAATTTGTACCCTTAAAACAGCATGCAAGTGATATAGATTTTGTGAGAAGCCCATAGTATGCACAGCATTATGGCAAAAAAAAAAAAAAAAAAAAAAAAAAAAAAAAAAAAAAAAAAAAAAAAAAAAAAAAAAAAAATAAAAAAAATGTGCCGTAAATCCGAGGGAAAGATTGCAAGACATGAGGAGGTTAATAACATTATCAAGAGGAGCCTCACAACAGCTGGATGCCCAGCAGTAAGGGAGCCACCCCAACTATGCAGATCTGATGGCAGCCAGAAGCGTCCAGATGGTATCACCCTTCAAGCCTGGACAGATGGGAAGCAGGTGGTGTGGGACTATACATGTGCATCTACCTTGGCTGATACCTATCTCCAATACACCAGGGAGGAAGGAGGGGCAGCTGCCAGCTTCAGGGAGTCCCAAAAGTCTAGAAAATATGGAGAACTTGCCCATCATTACATGTTTGTTCCCATAGGCTCAGAGACCCTTGGCTCATGGGGAAAGAGTGCATCTAATTTCCTTAAGGAGCTGGGAAAAAGACTCATCAGGGTAACTAGGGATCCCAGGGCAGCTAGTTTTCTGTTCCAGCGGCTCAGTGCGGCTGTTCAAAGGGGTAATGCCTGCTGCATTTTGGGCACACGCCCCAGCTCTGAGGAGCTGGATGAGATTTTCGCCTTATAATCGGTGATACACAGGTAACAACATGTACCTTATATGCCACCTTTATATCAACAATGTATCTCTTAAATCTTCTGTGCCATATTATGTAATATAATATAATATAATATATATATATATATATATATATATATATATATATATATTTTTTTTTTTTTTTTTTTTTCAACAAGTCGGCCGTCTCCCACCGAGGCAGGGTGACCCAAAAAAGAAAGAAAATCCCCAAAAAGAAAATACTTTCATCATCATTCAACACTTTCACCACACTCGCACATTATCACTGTTTTTGCAGAGGTGCTCAGAATACAACAGTCTAGAAGCATAAACATATAAAGATACACAACATATCCCTCCAAACTGCCAATATCCCAAACCCCTCCTTTAAAGTGCAGGCATTGTACTTCCCATTTCCAGGACTCAAGTCCGACTATATGAAAATAACCGGTTTCCCTGAATCCCTTCACTAAATATTACCCTGCTCACACTCCAACAGATCGTCAGGTCCCAAGTACCATTCGTCTCCATTCACTCCTATCTAACACGCTATATATATACATGTATATATATATATATATATATATATATATATATATATATATATATATATATATATATATATTTTTTTTTTTTTTTTTCAACAAGTCGGTCGTCTCCCACCGAGGCTGTTTAAACTTGTTTAAACTTGTGCACTAAGTACAAGGCACTGACAGGTAAGATCTGGTCACAGCTCAAGCGAAAATATTCAGTTGACAGCCAAAATAGTCAAGAAATGAAAAATGGGACAGAATTAAAGACAGACATGGGATACATCGTGTCAGTGTGTGTATGTTTGTGTGTGCACATCTGTGTATCTGTGCCCACGTCTGTGTGTCTGCGCATCTGCCAGTGTGCATCTGTCTTTGTCTGTCTGTGTGTACATTATGTATATAGCCTACTTTACTGACCTTGCCGACGATGAGGTTGACATACTGAGCAAAGCCGTGCATCATGATTAAAAGACCATGGTATATGTAGCCTATGGAATGCCAGTAATGCAGTGTAGTGTCCACACGCAGCAGCAGGAAAGCCATGCCCATGTAAGCGAAGTTCTGCATCTTGACGAACCAGGCAAACCAGTCATAGGCATACTTGCCCTGAAATATTGATTCAACATAGTTTTTTCTCTATATATATACATTTTCCACTTTCATTCTCTATCATCATCACATGTTGTCTTCTACTTATTATTCATTCATTATTACATAGGGTTTCACATAATGGTGGAGTGTAAAAGTGGCTCCTACATTATCTCTCAACTATTAATTACACAAAAATGAAGTGCAATTCTTGGCCCTTTGTGACATAAATTGACCTGGTCAATTAGTCTTATCTTTAATAGGCTTTTTCTTTTAAGTTTCATACTAGGTGCTAAGAAGAAAAATTAGTTCTCCAGTAGTTATTATTGTCATAAATTTTTACACTATGCTTTTGATGCTTCATCTGTATTTTTTCTTGGGTACATCTACATTCTAAACTACAACATTTTCTGCATAAACCGTTTACATACAGAATCTCCGAGTCTCCTCCTGACGAGGCGGTCAAAGTAGTCTTCCACGGCCAGGATAAATGGCACAGTCAACATGGAGAGGTAATAACCTGGATACACTCCATGCCAGTATGCAGAAGCCAGCATTGTCAGTGCCTCCCTGTTGAGATTTAAGTGCTTACTGTTCATAAGTCTTAGGTTAGAGTGAATGCAGGAAAGCAGCTCACTGGGTATTTGAACTGTGATTAATGTCATGCACTTCTTCAAAGACAGCTAGAAGTCAGTGATGGTAAAAGTGTTGTCTCCTTTGGGTAATCCTACCATGGTGGGAAAAGGCTTGTATATAAATAAATAAATAAATAACCTAGGTAGTAGGATGGTAGACAGCAACTGCCCAGGGAGGTTCTACTGTCCTGCTAAGTGGGTGTACAATGGACGCCTGTAATTGTTTTACATGATGGTAGGATTGCTGGTGTCTTTTTTCTGTCTCATAAACATGCAAGATTTCAGGTAAGCCTTGCCACTTCTACTTACACTTAGGTCACACTATACATGCATTTACAAGCATATATATATACACACACCTCTATGGATTTTTTCTATTGTCTTACTAGTTCTTGTTCTTGTTTATTTCCTCCAATCTCCATGGGGAAGTGGAACAGAATTCTTCCTCCGTAAGTCACGTGCTGTAAGAGGCGACTAAAATGCTGGGAGCAAGGGGCTAGTAACCCCTTCTCCCGTATAAATTACTAAATTTAAAAGAGAATCTTTCGTTTTTCTTTTTGGGCCACCCTGCCTTGGTGGGATACAGCCGGTGTGTTGAAAGAAAGATATACACACCCCTATGGATTTTTTCTATTGTCTTACTAGTTCTTGTTCTTGTTTATTTCCTCCAATCTCCATGGGGAAGTGGAACAGAATTCTTCCTCCGTAAGCCATGTATGTCGTAAAAGGCAACTAAAATGCTGGGAGCAAGGGGCTAGTAACCTCTTCTCCTGTATATATTACTAAATGTAAAAGGAAAAACTTTCATTTTTCCTTTTGGGCCACCCCGCCTCGGTGGGATACGGCCGTTGTGTTGAAAGAAAGAAACATGCAAAATTTCAGGTAAGCCTTGCCACTTCTACTTACACTTAGGTCACACTATACATGCATTTACAAGCATATATATACGCACCCCTATGGATTTTTTCTATTGTCTTACTAGTTCTTGTTCTTGTTTATTTCCTCCAATCTCCATGGGGAAGTGAAACAGAATTCTTTCTCTGTAACTCATGTGTGTCGTAAAAGGTAACTAAAATGCTGGGAGCAAGGGGCTAGTAACCCTTTCTATTATATACGTTACTAATGTTAAAAAGAGAAACTTTTGTTTTTCTTTCTAGGCCACCCTGCCTTGGTGGGATATGGCTGGCTTGTTGAAAGAAGAACATGAATGGATTCACAACACTGATACAGCAATTAAAAACTACACAAATTTAACAATCAGTATTATTATTAATGATTTCATAATGATTCTATTGAGAAGGTCTTCACAGAGTAAAAACAAGAGTCCACCCACCTAACTGGCCTGGCCAGTTTGAGACGTTTGTATACATTGCTGGCAAGCCAGAACTGCACAGTCATGTTCCAGCAACGCATGCCAGCACGAACAGTTGGGGTGAAGTCTGCTCCAAACTCATCAATATTATGGATAGTTTCAAAGTTATATTCAACTTTGGTTGACTCTTTCTCAGATCTGCAATGTTCAATACCTCCCTTCAATTTTTATTGTTGAAAACTGAATTGATTATGCTGTGCATAAACTATTTTTAAAGCATGGTTTTACAGTAAGTACATATCATATTTCATGTTGGAAATAAAAATACAGCCTTCCAGTTAGTACAGCTGAAAAAAGGCAAGGGTGTAAAAAAAAAAAAAGCCCCAAATGTTTTCTGGGGAGGCAACTCCTCCTTCTGCTGCCCTCTCTTTCCCCTAGCTATGCCACTAGTGCCCAATGGTGATGTGAAAAAATTGCTAGGTCACACTGAGAGTCCAACAGTGCTTTGATATTCCTACTCTACTATCTTTAATGCAAATTATCTCTATATTTTAAGTGAAACTGATTTATTGCACTGACTGTACCTTCCTTTTTGTGTCCATGTTCTCAACCTTCACATCTACCTCTTTCCCTCTAAAGTTAGTCTTGCCTATGAAATGCAGTGTTGAATGACCCACATAGTTTTAGCTTTGAGCAGAAATTGTTTAATCATACATGTGAGTGTTGGATCCTGAGAGCATTTTTTTTTTAATTGCAACAAGCTATAAGCCGGATCATAATTCTAGTTATATTCTTGACTTAACAGGCTTAAGTCAACCTCCTTTAAGGTCAATAGCCATAACATTAGCCTACTGTGCACACTATTAGATTTAGATAGAAAACTACTCAACATTGTTGTAAGTAAACCACCACCACTCACCTTACTTCCAGTGCCTCATATTTGCTAGGGCCACGACCAGGTTTGGGCTCGCATGCTACTGGGTATGCTCCAAGCCCTGCCATGATGCACACACACTCCGAGAGGACAAAGCCAGCATATATGCGCATGCGGAAGTTGAAGAACACTGGAGTCATGTACCATATACGATAGAAAAAGCCATAATCTTTGAAGATCACTTCATCTTCAGCAAACTGTAAATGCAGTTTTATCTTAATTGTTAGGTCAGTGAAGAGGTACCAATTGTTTTTTCTATGAAGCCTGCAATTACTGTACCTAATGGAAATTACTTTAGCCATTAGAGTTTGTGGGGTTCAGCATGATCTCTCGATGCTGCTTCATGACCGACAAGCGAGTCCTGTTATATTTATTTTTGAGCCCCTATGACTCAATTACATATATCATTTTATACCTTGATCCCTTATTCTTGCAGCACTCCTCAAAAAGAGCCTATGCTTGTCTATCATGTCTGTGCTACATAATATTTTGTGTCATGATCACTTAACTCTCTTTTTCTTTGCTCCACCAATAACAAGTCCTGATCTTACATACTTTCGTTGTAGTTAGTCTTGTATAAATCTCACTGTACATTTGAAATTTCAAATTACAGTACTTTTTATAACACAAAAATATGGCAAAGTAAGCAGTAAACAGAAACATGGCGAGGATAATCTCGATTTTATTAAAACACTTACTGACAGAGGAAAGAAGTAATCAGAGGCTAGGAATGCAGTTCCATACAGTGGCACTACCCATATTCTACGCAGCGTCGCTTGTAAGCAATCCAGTCCACTGCTGACAGGTGACCCTTGCAACATATCTTCATACACTCTGTACTTATAATATGGACCTAGCCAAAAATTTTGTAGTTAATAATTTATCAGAAATATGAAGAAACACAATCCCAAGTAGGTATTTCAAACTGTAATATGAAAATCAAGAAAAACACAGCCATTTGGATAATCTCTAAATACATGTACAATACCTGTGAGGACACCAATATAGCAGAAAGCATAATGAAAGATGTCCATTGGGGATGGGTCAACCTCCTCGTATTTCAACTCTAATTCCAGCTGTGCTCTCTTCTCATCATCGTTTTTCTTTGCTTCTCCACGTTTTCTCCAAGTATCATGAACTTCAAAGCACACACCAATCAACTGCGAGATTAAATTTTATGAGTTGCTAAAGAGCAACATCTGAATTGTTCTGTGCAACGCTATACATTATTACAAAGTAACATGACATATTCTTCAGAAGTTTGCAAGTAGCTCTATAGTTTCATCCTCATTTTAACTCCTTATCATATTTAATACAATGTCTATCCTTTTCCTATTTAGGTCATTTTTGCTGATCACACAAAACATATCCCTATTATTATTTTTAATACTCTAGTCATCTCCCACTGAGACAGGGTGACCCGAAAAAAAAAAAATTTACTGTCACTCATTCAATTACTCTTGCCAGAAGGGCAATGACATCACAGTTCAGATGATCCTCCAAACTGCAACACAGCCATCCCTCCTTCAGAAAGAAGGCATTGCACTTCCCACCTCCAGGACTTCAGTTCAGCTAATTGGTTTCCTAGAATCCTTTCATGTTACCTTGCTCACATTACAACAGTACATCGAACCATAAAAACCACTTGCTTCACTCACTCCTATCTATGATGGTCACACAAGCTTGCTGGATGTCCAAAGCCCTAGCTCTCAAAACCTCCTTTGCCCCTCCCTCCAACCTTTCCTAAGCTGACCCCTTTCCCTCCTTCCTTCCACCCTAGATTTATACACCCTCCAGTCCTATTTTTCTCCATCCTCTCTAAATGTCCAAACCACCTCAACAACTGCCTCCTCAGCCCTCTCAATAATCCTTTTGGTAACTCCACACCTATTCCTAATCTCCAAACTGTGAATTCTCTGCATAATATTCACACCACACATTTCCCCTCAACACATCTCTACTGCCCTTCAGCCTTCTCCTCACTCTAACATTCAAAACCAATGATTCACACTCGCACAACAGTATTGGTACAACTGTACTCTGGTACATTTCTCTTTCTGCCACTATAGATAAAGTTCTTTCTCTCCACAGATGACTCAATGCATCACCCAACTTTTTTTCCCCTTTGTTATTTCTACGGTTCAATGGATCTCTCAAGCTCTAAATCCATAATGGTTAACAAAACATATGACAATGGTAATTTTGTTTGCGAAAGCTACATTATTATACGTGAGGTTTAGAAATTTATAACAAATAGAGTAAAGGCCTTGTTACACAGTGTTAGGAGCAAGCATAAAAGTATAAAATGCAATTTTTTTTATTAGACTTAATTATTAAGCACCAGGCACATAGTATTGTGCAGGATATGGAATGGCATATGGTGTTGGATATTTTTTTTTTTTTTCAACACGTCGGCCGTCTCCCACCGAGGCAGGGTGACCCAGAAAAGAAAGAAAATCCCCAAAAAGAAAATACTTTCATCATCATTCAACACTTTCACCACACTCACACATTATCACTGTTTTTGCAGAGGTGCTCAGAATACAACAGTTTAGAAGCATACACATATAAAGATACACAACATATCCCTCCAAACTGCCAATATCCCAAACCCCTCCTTTAAAGTGCAGGCATTGTACTTCCCATTTCCAGGACTCAAGTCCGACTATATGAAAATAACGGTTTCCCTGAATCCCTTCACTAAATATTACCCTGCTCACACTCCAACAGATCGTCATGTCCCAAGTACCATTCGTCTCCATTCACTCCTATCTAACATGCTCACGCACGCTTGCTGGAAGTCCAAGCCCCTTGCCCACAAAACCTCCTTTACCCCCTCTCTCCAACCCTTTCGAGGACGACCCCTACCCCGCCTTCCTTCCCCTATAGATTTATATGCTTTCCATGTCATTCTACTTTGATCCATTCTCTCTAAATGACCAAACCACCTCAACAACCCCTCTTCTGCCCTCTGACTAATATTTTTATTAACTCCACACCTTTTCCTAATTTCTACACTCCGAATTTTCTGCATAATATTTACACCACACATTGCCCTTAAACAGGACATCTCCACTGCCTCCAACCGTCTCCTCGCTGCTGCATTTGCCACCCAAGCTTCACACCCAAATAAGAGTGTTGGTACTACTATACTTTCATACATTCACTTCTTTGCCTCCATAGATAACGTTTTTTGACTCCACATATACCTCAACGCACCACTAATCTTTTTTCCCTCATCAATTCTATGATTAATCTCATCCTTCATAAATCCATCCGCCGACACGTCAACTCCCAAGTATCTGAAAACATTCACTTCTTCCATACTCCTCCTCCCCAATTTGATATCCAATTTTTCTTTATCTAAATCATTTGACACCCTCATCACCTTACTCTTTTCTATGTTCACTTTCAACTTTCTACCTTTACACACATTCCCAAACTCATCCACTAACCTTTGCAATTTTTCTTTAGAATCTCCCATAAGCACAGTATCATCAGCAAAAAGTAACTGTGTCAATTCCCATTTTGAATTTGATTCCCCAAAATTTAATCCCACCCCTCTCCCGAACACCCTAGCATTTACTTCCTTTACAACCCCATCTATAAATATATTAAACAACCATGGTGACATTACACATCCCTGTCTAAGACCTACTTTTACTGGGAAGTAGTCTCCCTCTCTTCTACACACCCTAACCTGAGCCTCACTATCCTCATAAAAACTCTTTACAGCATTTAATAACTTACCACCTATTCCATATACTTGCAACATCTGCCACATTGCTCCTCTGTCCACTCTATCATATGCCTTTTCTAAATCCATAAATGCAATAAAAACTTCCCTACCTTTATCTAAATACTGTTCACATATATGCTTCAATGTAAACACTTGATCTACACATACCCTACCCACTCTGAAACCTCCTTGCTCATCCACAATCCTACATTCTGTCTTACCTCTAATTCTTTCAATTATAACCCTACCGTACACTTTTCCTGGTATACTCAGTAAACTTATTCCTCTATAATTTTTACAGTCTCTTTTGTCCCCTTTCCCTTTATATAAAGGGACTATACATGCTCTCCGCCAATCCCTAGGTACCTTCCCCTCTTTCATACATTTATTAAACAAAAGTACCAACCACTCCAACACTATATCCCCCCCTGCTTTTAACATTTCTGTCATGATCCCATCAGTTCCAGCTGCTTTACCCCCTTTCATTTTACGTAAAGCCTCACGTACCTCCCCCACACTTACATTCTGCTCTTCTTCACTCCTAAAAAATGGTATACCTCCATGACCAGTGCATGAAATTACTGCCTCTGTTTCTTCCTTATCATTTAAAAGTTCCTTAAAATATTCTCGCCATCTACCTAATACCTCCATCTCCCCATCTACTAACTACCCTACTCTGTTTTTAACTGACAAATCCATACTTTCCCTAGGCTTTCTTAACTTGTTTAACTCACTCCAAAATTTTTTCTTATTTTCATTAAAATTTCTTGACAGTGCCTCTCCCACTCTTTCATCTGCTCTCCTTTTGCACTCTCTCACCACTCTCTTTACCTTTCTTTTACTCTCCATATACTCTGCTCTTCTTATAACACTTCTGCTTTGTAAAAACCTCTCATAAGCTACTTTTTTCTCTTTTATCACACCCTTTACTTCATCATTCCACCAATCACTCCTCTTTCCTCCTGCCCCCACCCTCCTATAACCACAAACTTCTGCCCCACATTCTAATACTGCATTTTTAAAACTATTCCAACCCTCTTCAACCCCCCCCACTACTCATCTTTGCACTAGCCCACCTTTCTGCCAATAGTCGCTTATATCTCGCCCGAACTTCCTCCTCCCTTAGTTTATAAACTTTCACCTCCCTCTTACTTGTTGCCACCTTCCTCTTTTCCCATCTACCTCTTACTCTAACTGTAGCTACAACTAAATAATGATCCAATATATCAGTTGCCCCTCTATAAACATGTACATCCTGGAGCCTACCCATCAACCTTTTATCCACCAATACATAATCTAATAAACTACTTTCATTACGTGCTACATCATACCTTGTATATTTATTTATCCTCTTTTTCAAAAAATATGTTACTTATTACCAAATCTCTTTCTACACATAGCTCAATTAAAGGCTCCCCATTTACATTTACCCCTGGCACCCCAAATTTACCTACTACTCCCTCCATAACATTTTTACCCACTTTAGCATTGAAATCCCCAACCACCATTACTCTCACACTTGATTCAAAACTCCCCATGCATTCACTCAACATTTCCCAAAATCTCTCTCTCTCCTCTACACTTTTCTCTTCTCCAGGTGCATACACGCTTCTTATAACCCACTTTTCACATCCAATCTTTATTTTACTCCACATAATCCTTGAATTAATATAGTCCCTCTTTTCCTGCCATAGCTTATCCTTCAACATTACTGCTACTCCTTCTTTAGCTCTAACTCTATTTGAAACCCCTGACCTAATCCCATTTATTCCTCTCCACTGAAACTCTCCCACCCCCTTCAGCTTTGTTTCACTTAAAGCCAGGACATCCAGCTTCTTCTCATTCATAACATCCACAATCATCTCTTTCTTATCATCTGCACAACATCCACGCACATTCAGACTTCCCACTTTGACAATTTTCTTCTTCTTATTCTTTTTAGTAATCTTTACAGGAAAAGGGGTTACTAGCCCATTGTTCCCGGCATTTTAGTTGACTTTTACAACACGCATGGCTTACGGAGGAAAGATTCTTATTCCACTTCCCCATGGATATAAAAGGAAAAGTAATAAGACCAAGAACTATTAAGATAAAATCAAAGAAAACTCAGATGAGTGTGTATAAATAAATGTGTACATGTATGTGTAGTGTGACCTAAGTGTAAGTAGAAGTAGCAAGACATATCTGTAATCTTGCATATTTATGAGACAGACAAAAGACATCAGCAATCCTACCATCATGTAAAACAATCACAGGCTTTCGTTTTACACTCACTTGGCAGGACGGTAGTACCTCCCTGGGTGGTTGCTGTCTACCAACCTACTACCATATATAGTATATATATATAGTAGTATACATTCCTAGGGGTTGGCATAGGAAAGGTTGGAGGGAGGGGGGTAAAGGAGGTTTTGTGTGCGAGGGGCTTGGACTTCCAGCAAGCATGTGCGAGCGTGTTAGACAGGAGCACATGGATACAAATGGTTTTTAGGATTTGATGTGCTGTTGGAGTGTAAGCAAGGTAACATTTATGAAGGGATTCAGGGAAACCGCAGGCCAGACTTGAGTCCTGGAGATGGGAAGTACAGTGTCTACACTCTGAAGGAGGGGTGTTAATGTTGCAGTTTTGTAACTGTAGTGTAGGAATGATGATGAAAGCTTTTCTTTTTCGGCCACCCTGCCTTGGTGGGAAAAGGCCGGCGTGTTAATAATAATTATAAAAGTCTGACTTATCTGATTTCATTGCCAATGTCAAAGCTGTGTCCACATATATTACAGTTTATGAAAGAATTATCAATCGTTGATACTGTTGGTTGGCAAGCAAGATACAAAAAAGATTAACCCAAGTGTTATCATGTGAATGATAACTTATTACTGAGTGATAAAGGTGCTGTGTGTGTGTGTCATATGCCATCCTGAAAGTTAAGTTATTCCCAAGTAACAGTAACTCCAGCTTTGCTGGCGAAAAACCTTTGAAGCCCCCATAGTTGATGAACCTTTAATGAATTACTCGATGATATCCTCATTGCCATACTAAAGTCTCCCAGCTCAGGCTGAAAGATTTCAATACTATATGAAATCCACCCTGTGTGATGGAATATGACAGAGAAATAGAGCTAACTTTCATTCCCACTATGTTATTATCACAAGGAATAAGGTAGCATCATACTGGTGATGAATACAATTTGCTAAGTTAAAAAGAAATTGAAAAGAATAATAGTGTTATCGCCTGGATGATAAGAAGGGTAAAATAATACCTGAGTGATAAGAAGGGTACAATATCATCTGGGTGATAAGAAGGGTACAATATCATCTGGGTGATAAGAAGGGTACAATATCATCTGGGTGATAAGAAGGGTACAATATCATCTGGGTGATAAGAAGGGTACAATATCATCTGGGTGATAAGAAGGGTACAATATCATCTGGGTGATAAGAAGGGTACAATACCATCTGGGTGATAAGAAGGGTACCATCTGGGTGATAAGAATACAATTATCTGGGTGATAAGAAGGGTACAATATCATCTGGGTGATAAGAAGGGTACAATATCATCTGGGTGATAAGAAGGGTACAATATCATCTGGGTGATAAGAAGGGTACAATATCACTTGAATGGTAAGAATGGTAAGTATTTTCACCTGAATAATGTTAAATAATAAAAATAACAAGACTACTATACTGATAACAAAGCAATGCTTTGTAATTTGTACAGTTTTTAAAATTAATCAGGAAATTTAGAAATTAATAAAAGAGGGGATTCAATGTCTCGTCCAATTTTTCTACAAATTCTTCACAACCCTATAAATTATATTTAAAGTCTCAACTTAATGCTCAGTAACATCTGGTGTTGATTTCTTGCCACTTTTAAGATTTCACATTTAATTGAGGTCTCTCCCCTAGGGCATAACCCACAAAAACTGACTGACTCCTAAATACACTACAGTATCTATTTACTACAAGATGTACATGGCAGCAGGTGCAAGACTTGCCCCTATGTCTCACCCCACCCAGGAAGCAAATGCAAGTCCTTTATTTGACAGCCAAAGGTTCTTATCACTGAGCTATAGGTGACTTGCCCTAGGATGCCATTTCCTAGGTTATTTACTGAAGATACAGAATTCCTCACCCTAGTAGCAATCATTAATTTTAATTTAATAATTTCCTGACCAAAAAGATAAATCCAATTTTGATCCAGTATTTTCACCAAACTACATGGGGCCATGAATATATTTATCTAAAAGATCATTATTAACATGAAATGCTAGTTACATAGAGCTCATTCATTTCACGGAGTGACTTTGATTAGATTCTCCTTCTGCTATCACATACTTTAATAGCTACACCTCTACTGAACAAAAACTAAATTTTGTATAGTCATAAAAGTAGTAATTATTATTATAATCATGGGAGAGTGCTAAACCCATAGGGATTATACAGCTCCTTTGGGGGGGCGGGGAATGGAAGGTATTCAGACTCAATTCAGAGAACTGGAGTATAGATCCAATTCCCTAGATCAAGAGCCCCTCACCAGCATCAAAGTATTAAGGGTTCAAGAAACCATGTACCTTAAGTGTAATCATCATCTGCACTGCATTGGTATGTGCCGGGGCTGCCTCCAAGCCAAGGTGATGGCAAATGCGGAAAAACAACAGATATGAAAAGCTCCACCAAAAGCTGACAGCATGGCACAAACTGTGGACATAAGATGTAACCTAATATCAGTGCGAGTTCTTTGACAAAATAAATTTTGGTGAATAAATTGAGCACATTGATTACATAAGTGTGTGTGAGAATATGAGAGAGAGAAACAAAAGGAAAACTAAGATTATCTTTACAGCTGAGTCCTAATTTAAGTATCAGAAATGTTGTACATATCTACAGCCTTTTTAATCTGTACACAAACACTTAACTCATACACTGCAATATGTACAGTATGTATACCTGGAGAGAGTTCCGGGGGTTAACGCCTCCCCCAGCCCTGTCTGTGACCAGGCCTCATGATGAAATTAAGACACATGTGCAACATCTGGGTATCTTTATTGTAGACGTTTCGCCATCCAGTGGCTTCATCAATACAAATTCTAGGACATAACTTGAAGACAGTAGAACTATGTACAGAAGATGAGGTAATCAGTCCCTCAACCTAGGAGTAGGTGCGAAGAGCACCATAGTCGTGGAGATTCTGAAGCAGAAGAAAGGAGCCTGGCGCTTATATAGTAACGTCAGGTGTAGCAGACGAGGGCATAGTCACTGGTAGGCGGGATTCCCCAGTGGAAGTAGGTCCTTCCCAAAGAGATGGGTGAGTAGTTATCGTAGTCGTGAAGGTTATGTACATGTCCTCAGAATCAAGATTCCATGATGTTGCAGTGTCTGACAAGTTGTGTAAGAATGGTATATAATACCGACAAGATGAAATTAAGACACATGTCAGACACTGCAACATCATGGAATCTTGATTCTGAGGACATGTACATAACCTTCACGACTACGACAACTACTACTACAACTAACCCATCTCTTTGGGAAGGACCTACTTCCGCTGGAGAATCCCGCCTACCAGTGACTATGCCCTCGTCTGCTACACCTGACGTTACTATATAAGCGCCAGGCTCCTTTCTTCTGCTTCAGAATCTCCACGACTATGGTGCTCTTCGCACCTACTCCTAGGTTGAGGGACTGATTACCTCATCTTCTGTACATAGTTCTACTGTCTTCAAGTTATGTCCTAGAATTTGTATTGATGAAGCCACTGGATGGCAAAACGTCTACAATAAAGATACCCAGATGTTGCACATGTGTCTTAATTTCAACTTGTCGGTATTATATACCATTCTTACACCACCAGGCCTCATGGTGGATCAGGGCCTGATCAACCAGGCTGTTACTGTAGACTGCACGCAACCCAACATACGAAACACAGCCTGGCTGGTCAGGCACTGACTTTAGGTGCCTGTCCAGCGCCTGCTTGAAGACAGCCTGGGGTCTATTGATAATGCATATGTGTATTAAAAAAATTAACTGCAGTGAAGCTGACAGATTAAAAACAGCAATATGGAGACAGAGGGCACAGCATCCTTGGAAGTATCGTATTTATGAAGGGATGAAATATGAATGAAAATTATGATTAGTGATATGTTATAATTAGAAAAATTATAATGGTAGAAAAGGCAACGTTAATCAAAATTTAGGGAATAAATGAATTAACAATTACTGTATGCAAAGAATACAAATTTGCCTTTAACAGCAATTTTCTTACAGTACAGTATTATGTTTAGATAACACTAACATCGAAATGGAAATGAAAATGAAGACTAGCTGCTTTTGATTCCTATAATAGGAATTAAAATAGGTTTCCAATGAACATACTTTATATATACTAATCTCTTGATGTATGCAGCCCAAAGTGCTGTTTTGGAAGGAAAATGCACAAATATTAAGTTGTTAGGTAAGATTAAGTGAAATAAAGTAGGGAGTATGGTATGGAAGAGCAAGTAGGGCAGGGCAGGGCAGGGTTATGTTTATTTCAGCACCCATATAAAACACATAACCAAAAAAGTATCCAAAACAGTTGGGATCCTCTCCAAGATACGATATTACGTGCCGCAAAATGCCCTTCTCACACTATACCACTCACTTATTTATCCATACCTCACCTATGCTATTTGTGCTTGGGGATCAACTGCAGCAACACACCTAAAGCCAATAATAACCCAACAAAAAGCCGCAGTAAGAATAATCACTAAATCCCATCCCTGGCAACACACTCCCCCACTCTTCATAGATCTAAACTTACTCCCTGTTCAGTACATCCACACTTACTACTGTGCAATCTACATCTACAGGACCTTAAATTCCAATATTAACCTTGACCTAAAATGCTTTCTTGATAGTTGTGACAGAACCCACAGGCATAACACCAGACACAAACATCTCTATGACATTCCCCGTGTCCGACTAAACCTTTACAAAAATTCAATGTATGTCAAAGACCCTAAAATCTGGAACACCCTCCCTAACAACTCTAGAACTGCAGACACATTCAACACCTTCAAAACTACCATTAGAAAACATCTTATCTCCCTGATACACCCCGTCAACTAATTACATGAATACCACCTGGTGGTTCACACTTACACTCGCTCACCCATTTGACCATAAACACAGAAATATCAATCTTAATCTTAAAATAATGAATCCCAACTAGTCATAAGTTGGCCTGTGATACTCCAATACTGAAACTATGTATTGTGCTAAACTCACAAACTGTATTTAGTCACTTAGCCATAATACCAACTTGCCTCATAATTTGTAATATTTTAAAGTTAAGAATTAATCTAAGTCTGCCCAAAATGCCTAGCCATGCTAGGTGTTCTAGTGGCCCCCACTGTAATTAGTATTTTAAAACATGTAAACCACACAATATCCAAATTCTGTAAACTCAGCATTGTAATCCTTATAAAGAATAAACTTGATTTGATTTGATTTGATTTACATACAGGTACACATAAATACAGTTACACAAATTATCATGCATAGTAACATATGTGTAAATTACCTAGGATAACCCAAAGAAAAAGTCAGTGACTTATTTCCATTAGGGTTTGGGCAGGGTTTGGAAAGGATTAGGCCAGGTAAAATTTGGCTAGGATGCATTAAATCCAAATTGTCATACAACACTTGGGAAATTGGAGGTAAGTTTATTTAGGTATACACAAATATAGTTACATAGATTATCATACATAGCAGCATGTGTAGAGAACCTGGGATAACCCAAAAAAAAAAAGGTCAGACAGAGTGACTTATTTCCACTGGGGTCCTTTTAATACCTTATTATTATACTATAAAGGAGATATACTAGGAATATGGGAAAATGAGGTAATGAGGTTTGGTCCAAATGGATGGTAGTTCCAATTCCTTGGATCAAGAGGCCTTCACCAGTATCAAGGCAATCCCACATGAAGGGATGTATGTTTGTATCATAGTGTACTAGCACCTCATATTAATAATAGAGTAAAATATTGAATATCTGTATTCTACCACTCTTCACCTGTCTAGACTAAAGTAGTCTATTAATATTAGGTTAAGTCTGCCCAAAATGCCTTGGCATGATAGTGACTTTCTTTGTATCAATCAAATTATGAAATGTAAATACACATTGTAACCTTAGCAAAGAAATGAAATTTTGATTTGATTTTGATTTGGGAGGCAATGTTAGGTACTAAAGAAATAGTTTTACATATTTCTTTAGTACCATTGACCACTAGATACACACTACCATGACCGTAATGCCTCAGCATGATAGTGGCTTTCTTTGCACTTGAAAATCAATATTGTAATTAGTTAGTTTAATATGTTTATTATGCACCCCATACCCATCCTGTGGGCGGTAGTCAAAAGATTACAGAGGTACATAATGGGTCCAGGGACTGGGCCCCAAAGTTTTTAAACATTGTAAACTATGCATGGAAATACTCCCTTTAAAAAACCTGTCAGTCACACACTAAACTTTGCAAAGAAATAAAAATTGGAATTTTGAGTTTTGAATGACCATGGAAGTATTACAGACCAATAGGCTAAAAAAGTTTATATCTACACAAATTACATAAGTATTTTCAAGAAAACTGCTAAACTAGTATAGGTCATCTGCAATAAGTATATACAGTCTATAAACAAGAATAGCAAATGATTCAATTTGCATATTTAACTGCAACGATAATCTAAATTTATTATATATTAGTAAGTTTCAACACATGTGAGTCATTTAGCACTGGGATTAATAAATACATAAATTGCGAGTTTATTAGTTTTATGGATTATATGGGATTCTTGGGGACACATCTGGAGAAGTGACCGAGAAATACTGACAAACTTTATATATCCTCTCACATATTTGTTAACTGAGTTGAAAGACTATGAGCCACACTGAGGGTCATTAAAGCTCCATGTAACATATTCATCAATAAAGAATAACACTTAAAATAAGGATTAAACTCTCAATATACACACTCACCGAGAACCACATCTCTCAGCCTATTATAACCTTACTAAGGTTATTTAGGTATACATAAATATAGTTATTTTATTGTATTCATAGATTATCATACACAGCAGCAGAGAACCTAAGATAACCCCCCCCCCAAAAAAAAATGACTTATTTCCACTGGGGTCCTTTATCTGACATTCATACACAATAACTGTTATTTAAAGTAATAATCAGGAGGACTCACCTCTTACTAACGTAGTTGATAATGAGAATATTAGTAGCAGTGAGTAAGAGTGGATGAAGGATGTGTGTACCAGACACAGCAAGTGTCAGCAACACTCCTACACATGTACCCACCCATTTCCTCACTTCAGGGCTTCCCAGACGTCTGTACAACTGTCCAAACCCTATAGAAGCTATCAGCAGTGACAGGTACACTATATCATCAGTCTTCATTGCTACAGTTGCAGGTAAAAAAGAAGTTACGTAGTGGAGGCTCCAAGATGTACCTCCGTCTGCCTCACTAACCTCGCCGAGGTTTATCCATGGCATAATTTTTTTTTTTTTTTTTTTTTTTGGGGGGGGGGGGGTCAGGGGGTTTGGTGGCACACAGGTGTTATGAGGTGGCACACACACTGTGGTTAATGGTTGTTGAGGGTTTAATTAATGCCCATCGACTACACTGAGCATCATTAAAGATGAACGTTAAGTACATCACCAGAGTATTACTTTATTCCCTAAGATAAGAATTTAAAGTCAACACGCAGCTTATATATGTATGTGTATCTATGTATATATGTATGTATGTATCCCTAAGATAAGAATTATATATATATATATATATATATATATATATATATATATATATATATGTATGTATGTATGTATGTATATATATATATATATATATATATATATATATATATATATATATATATATATATATATATATATATATATATATATGCAGAACAACCACTGTAAAAAAAAAATAGAATTCTAAGTGCTTTCATGATTTCTCACATTTATAACAGTTCCTTGATAATGTGAGAAATCACGAATGCGTTTAAAATTCTATTTTTTTTCACAGTGGTTGTTCTGCATATTCTTATCATAGAAGGATTAGTATCAAACTTGCACATGAAGAAGTACACTGGAGAGAGACGCTCCCTCTATACCTGGAGTTTACCTGGACAGAGTTTCGGGGGTCAACGCCCCCGCGGCCCGGTCTGTGACCAGGCCTCCTGGTGGATCAGCGCCTGATCAACCAGGCTGTTGCTGCTGGCTGCACGCAAACCAACGTACGAGCCACAGCCCGGCTGATCAGGAACTGACTTTAGGTGCTTGTCCAGTGCCAGCTTGAAGACTGCCAGGGGTCTGTTGGTAATCCCCCTTATGTGTGCTGGGAGGCAGTTGAACAGTCTCGGGCCCCTGACACTTATTGTATGGTCTCTTAACGTGCTAGTGACACCCCTGCTTTTCATTGGGGGGATGGTGCATCGTTTGCCAAGTCTTTTGCTTTCGTAGTGAGTGATTTTCGTGTGCAAGTTCGGTACTAGTCCCTCTAGGATTTTCCAGGTGTATATAATCATGTATCTCTCCCTCCTGCGTTCCAGGGAATACAGGTTTAGAAACCTCAAGCGCTCCCAGTAATTGAGGTGTTTTATCTCCGTTATGCGCGCCGTGAAAGTTCTCTGTACATTTTCTAGGTCGGCAATTTCACCTGCCTTGAAAGGTGCTATAAGAGAAGGGGAAGAATAACCGAGCTCCTCAAAAATACCAGATTATCTGAAACACGGAAGGAAGCGCTAACCAGGGAAGTGGAAAATAATGAGCTGAAGTTGAAGAATTGAGACACTTATGCAAACATATGGGAATCTATTCCTGCTTTACATTGGACTGATGAAGCCAATGTGTGGCGAAACGTTTCTTCAATAAAGATTCCCATATGCTGCATAAATGTCTCAATTCTTCAACTTATCGGCTGCAGGAGATGCAACATTTCCCCAATGAAAAGCAGGATCAGAGGCAAGGGGAGAAAAGGGCTGGAAGGGACGCTAGAAGTTATATATCCAAGTTCGTATTGTAAAGCACTTACTGACATTATTATAATCAAGGGGGAAGCGCTAAACCCGTAGGACTATAAAGCGCCTGTGGGGGAGGATGGAAGGTATTCAGGTTTAATTCAGGGAACTGGAGCACAGTTCCAATTCCCTAGATCAAGAGCCCCTCACCAGCATCAAGGAACCTTCCTTGAGGGGCAGTTGCTGACACAAAAAAAGGTGACAAGTCGATGTCAGGGCCGTCTCCATAGTCGTGGAGATTCTGAGAATCTCCACGACTATGGTGCTCTTTGCACCTACTCCTAGGTTGAGGGACTGATTACCTCATCTTCTGTACATAGTTCTACTGTCTTCAAGTTATGTCCTAGAATTTGTATTGATAAAGCCACTGGATGGCGAAACGTCTACAATAAAGATACCCAGATGTTGCACATGTGTCTTAATTTCACACTGATAGAAATGGTGACCATAATTTTTAAAGGGGGATGGACCGGTAAATCAGCGGAAGGCCTCGGTCAGATGACCAAAAGCTCCAGCTGCGGGTCATCATCCGAGACCCATGTCAGGAAAACTTGTCGTTTCCTGACGAACTTTATTATTATTATAATCAAAAAGAAGCGCTAAGCCACAAGGGCTATACAGCGCTGCAGGGTAGGGAAGGAAGCGAGGATATTGGATGGCAGAAGGGAGGAGGGATGATCAGCAGGTTACAGAAAACAGCAGGGCAGGGGATAGTACGGGGGTAGAGGGTAGCAAGAGATTGAAGTAGAAAGGGCTGAAGGTATCAGAATTTGTGAAGTAAGTCAGTTGTTGTCAAAAAGTCAATGAGAGAGTCCGGATGAAAGGTGGGTCCATCAGCGAGAAGGGAAGGTAAAGAGAGAGCAGCAGAGCGAAGACGACGACAGAGGTAAATTCTGCGTGCTCGTTGATAAAGTGGGCAGTCCAACAGAATGTGGCTGACTGATAATGGAGCTTGGCAATTCTCACAAAGAGGAGCAGGACGCCTCTCCATGAGATATCCATGAGTAAGACAAGTATGGCCAATGCGAAGACGGGAGAGAGTAGTCTCCCAACCTCGACACTGGTGATAAGAAGACGGCCAGTAACCTATACTCGGTTTAATAGATTGAAGTTTGTTGCCGAGCATAGTAGACCAACGTTGTTGCCAACGGGTGTGAAGGTGGGAAGATATTGCAGCAAAATAGTCCGTAAATGGAATACCTCTATAAGAAACTGGTAGGTCATGTACTGCTGACCGCGCAGCAGTGTCTGCCTGTTCATTGCCCTGTACGTCAACATGACCAGGGACCCAACAAAAAACAGTATCTTTATGCTTGGTAAAGATGCGGCATAGCCAAAGTTGGATACGGAGGACTAAGGGGTGAGGTGTATCAAATTTTTGTATAGCCTGTAAAGCACTAAGGGAGTCTGAGACAATCACAAATGATGACACAGGCATAGATGCAATACGGATAAGTGCTGTAAGGATGGCATACAATTCAGCAGTAAAAATACTAGCCGAAGATAGTAAATGCCCTTGTACGACGCTGTCCGGAAACACTGCTGCGAATCCTACGCCGTCAGAAGACTTAGAGCCATCTGTGTACACGGCAATGGCATGAGAATGAGAGTGAAAGTGGTCAAGAAAAAGAGAGCGGGAAGCGACCGTAGACAGTTGGGCTTTCGAGCAAGGGAGGGAGAAAGAACAGACTCGAACAGCTGGAACTTCCCAGGGGGGTAGGGAAAAGTGAGATGCTACATGTACATAGAAAGGTGGTAGCTGAAGAGAAGACAAGAGCGAATGAAGGCGAAGAGAGAAGGGACGGAGTAAACAGGGGCGGCGAACAAATAAAGAATGTCTACTAATATCAGTGACCATTCTATAAATGGAAGGATTGCAGAGATCATGAGAGCGTACATAGTAGCGCAGGCAATGGGCATCACGGCGATCGGATAAGGATGGAACGTTCGCTTCTGTATAGAGGCTCTCGACAGGGGAAGAGCGAAAAGCACCAAGGCATAAACGTAATCCTTGGTGATGAATGGGGTTAAGGCTAGAGAGAGTAGCAGGAGATGCCGCTGAATAGATCTGGTCACCATAATCAAGTTTCGATAAAATAAGGGTGGAATGCAGGCGGAGGAGGGTTCGACGATCAGCTCCCCATGAAAGATGAGCAAGGGTTTTAAGAAGGTTCAGCCGGCTGTGACAAGTTGCCTTCAGAGAGGTAATGTGAGGTTTCCAGGATAACCTACGATCAAAGAGGAGGCCCAGAAACTTGACTGTATCACGTTCAGGGATACGGGAGCCATAGAGGTACAAAGGATGATCGGAGATGACAGAGCGTCTAGTGAAAGTAATTTGGTGGGTTTTAGTGCTGGAAAATTTAAACCCACGTGTGGTGGCCCAATTGGAAACACGGTCGACTGCATGTTGGAGAGAAACTGTAATGAGGTGACAGTCAGCGCCTGCACAGGCAATAGCGAAGTCATCAACATAGAGTGATGACCAAATATTTGATGGAAGACTAGAGGCCAAATCATTAATAGCAAGGAGAAAAAGTGTTGTGCTCAGAACACATCCCTGGGGGACACCTTCAGCTTGGATAAAGTCCGGGGAGAGCACATTATTAACCCGAACACGGAAATGCCTGTCAGTTAAAAAGTTCTTAAGGAAGGATGGTAGATTGCCTCGAAGGCCTAAGGAGTGGGCTTGGGCTAAAATATTATACCTCCAAGTTGTGTCATATGCCTTCTCAAGGTCAAAAAATATGGCAATAACTGAGTGGTTATTCGCAAAGGCATTACAAACATACGTATCAAAGCGTAGTAAGGGGTCTATGGTAGAACGTCCCTTACGAAAGCCATATTGACGAGTGGAGAGACTGTTATGTGTCTCTAAATACCACACTAAATGTCTATTTACTAGGCATTCCATTACTTTGCAAACTGCACTGGTAAGAGCAATGGGACGATAGTGGGAGGTTTCATGTCCCGTAGTGCCTGGTTTGAGGAAAGGGAGAACAATGGTGGATTTCCACAGCTGTGGAAGAACTCCTTGTGACCAAATAAGATTGAAAAGGCGTAATAGGACTGCAAGGGCTGACTGATGTAAATGTTGTAGCATACGAATATGAATGTCGTCGGGCCCAGCTGCCGATGATCAGCAAGCTGAGAGTGTTGGCTCCAGTTCTTGAAGTGTAAAAGGCACATTATACTGTTCTTCTCTGAGAGAAGAAAAGTCCAAGGGTGCTAACTCTCTGGCAGACTTTGAGGAAAGAAATGAGGGGCATAGATGGAGTCCCTGAGAAATACGGACAAGATGATTGCCAATTTTATTGGCAACATCTAGTGGGTTTGCTATATCAACACCGGCAACCCGCAGAACAGGAGCCGGGTCAGGAGAATATTTACCACTCAGTTTTCGTACTTTTTTCCAGACTGCACTCATAGAGGAAGCAGAGGTGATGGTGGAGACATAATCTCGCCAGCAAGTGCATTTAGCGTCACGGATGACACGGCGAGCGATCGCATGCTTCTGTTTAAAATCAAGGAGTCTCTCTGTGGTTCTATTGTACTGGTACCTGCCCCATGCAGCGCGTTTCAAACGTACTGCACGAGCACGAGCAGGAGACCACCAAGGCACGCATTTCTGAGAATGCCTGCCCGAAGTTTGGGGTATAGAATGAGAAGCTGCGGTTAAAACGGAGGAGGAGAAGAGGTGTAAAAGCTCATCGATGGAGGACGAAGAAGGAACCTCTCTAAAAACAGTTAGGTGTGAGTAAAGGTTCCAATTTGCCCGATCAAATTGCCAGCGTGGGATGCGAAGAGGTGGTGAATATGAAGGGGAAGTAAGAATGATTGGGAAATGATCGCTGTCATGTAAGTCCGGGAGAACAGACCAAGTGAAGTCTAATGCGGTGGAGGAAGAGCAGACTGAGAGATCGATGCAAGAGAGAGTATGAGTCCGAGGATCAAAATGGGTGTGTGTACCTGTATTTAAAACATGGAGGGGGTGGGTGGCAAGAAAAGCCTCTAACTGAATTCCACGGAATCACAGTGAGACCCCCCCAGAGGAAATGGTGGGCATTAAAATCACCAAGTAACAGAATCGGTGGCGGTAATGACAAAACAAGAAAGGCAATATCCGGAATAGATAATGCCCGAGAAGGAGATATAAAGAACAGAGCGTATACCACCTATGCAAGTGGATACGGGCTGCTGTGTAATGCAGCGAAGTATGAACAAATAGCTGATGGTACGGAATATCAGTGCGTAGAAGGGCACTTTCATTAAAGGTCCCATCAGGATAAAGATCTGAAGAATACAATAAATTATAGCCTGAGATGGGAGAGATAACAGCAGAGTGTAATTTTGGTTCCTGTAAGCAAACACCAACAGGGGCAAACTGGGAGAGTAACATCTGAAGCTCACTCCGATTACCCCTGAGGCCGCCTATATTCCACTGTAAATAGGCCATGATTGGCAATGATAAAGATACTTGAAATCCGAAGGTAAGGGTTCCTACAGACTAGAGGGGTTAGAAAAGTCCACATGCGGAGGCAGTGAAAAACGTTCAAGCAGCGAAGGAACGGTGCGCTGTGAAGAAAGGAGTTGCGCAGATGGAGGAGAGGAGAGAGAAGGAGCAGAGGGTGGATCAGTGTCCATTGATGGTTTGGTCTCTGCAATATATTCAGAGATTGCTTCAAGTGTTTCGGAATTCAGAGACGTCGTATGGGAGACAATATTGGAAATGGTAGGGGGAGGATGAGTAAAGATTGGAACTGTATTGGACTGTACCAAGGTAGGGGGGGGGCGAAAGGGTGGAGGGAACTGGAGAAGCGTGGAAGGGGACAGAAGAGGCAGAAACCTGGAAGGTGGCAGAAGAGGAAGAAACCTGGGAGGGAACAGGGAAGGTACAGTACGAGGAGGAGTGTGAACCTCTACACTTGTAACAGAGCCAGTGAGAGGGGGAGAACCAGGGACAGAGACAGGGAGGGTAAAATGAGGAGGTGAAAGATGGGTAGGCAGTGTTAACGGACCTTTTTTTGACTTTTGAGAAGTAGAGGGACGATTGGGAGGAGGTGTCATACGAGATCTCGTCGTTACTGAGGCTTGTGAGAGAGAACACAAAGAAGCGAGATCAGACTGAGGCGTTGAAGTAGGGACGTCTGAGCCGAGGACAGCAAAAGGATTAGATACAGGAGTGACTATGGGAGAGGTAACCACAGAGGTGGGTGTAGAAGATGGGATACCAGAAGTGGGGGGACGTTTTGAAACACGGGAATAAGAAACACGTGGGAGTCTCCCTTGGAGGCGGAGATGAGAAACTGCCATGGCATAAGGGAGACCTTCTGTCTCTTTGAGGTAACGGATTTCCCTCTCGTTTAAATAGACTTGACAACGGCGAGAGTATGAAGGGTGAGCCTCATGACAGTTAAGGCAAGAGGGAGATCGATTGCAAGACGTATGAGAATGGTCATCGGCACCACAGACTGGGCATTCGGCGATAGATCTGCAATATTTTGCTGGATGGCCGCCAGCAATTTCTACACTGTTGCGGTGTAGGGATCACCTTTCGGACTTGTAACCGATGTCCTGCTATATAAACTGAGGATGGGAGTTCTCGGCTGTCAAAAGTTAAACGAGCCACATTGCTAGGGTATCGTCTCCGCCCGCGGGCAGGAAGAATGTAAGTGTCTACCTTGAGGATTGGGAGATCTTGGAGTTCCAGCTGTTCAAGAATGTCAGTGCCACATGTCTGGAAATTTTGTTGAACTATGGTATGGGGCAGAATGACGGTACCACTACAAGAATTGAGGGAATGATGTTTTTCAAGAGTGACAGGAACAGAATCGATATGGGAAAGACGAGAGAGCTCATGAGCCTGGGTAGCATTCTGTACGGTGATGATGCGTGTACCGCTCTTAAGAGCATGAAAAGAAATATCTTTACCAACATGGCGTAGGAGTGCCTTGCCAATACTGTGGTCAGAAAGATAGGCAGTAGAGGAAGTCGGTCGTAAAGTGAAGAATTTAGTCCATTGTTCAGTCTGAAACTGAGCGTGGAAAGGTAGTGAAGGACGTGTCGATCGTTTCTGAGAACGAGAAGGTGGAGAAGTATCATCAGCAGGTAATTGTCGTTGGCGTTTAGGCGTGGGACCAGAGTTGGTCCGACGTGGAACGGGTCGGCGATTTTAAAATTGCCGCACCATAGAGGGAGAGGCCGGAAGCATAGTCAGAGGAGAGCGAAGGTCCGATAAATCGAAGGAGTCAGTCGAGGCCTCAGTACCTGAAGCGGGTGAGGAAACAGCACCGGCAAGAGGTACAGAGGCATGAGGAGTGTCTGAAGAGTGGTCCAAAGACGAGGCGGGGTCAGAACGGGGTGCGGTATCAAGAAGGGGCCCGGGGGTAGGAGGTTCATGGACTAGGGCTGCCATGGTTAGGTTACTTCTTTCTTTTTTTTTTTAAGAAAAAAAAAAAAGAAAGAAGAAAAGAAAATAAAAATAAAAAGAATAAAAAAAAAGGGGGACCGGGGAGGGATAGTTCCTAGGAGGAATGAAAGGGCCAGAAATCTCCCTCCGCGCCCAAGAGGACCTCAGCACCGCAAGTAGCGCAGATGCAGCATGGAACCCGTGCCATACCCTACCCATCATGCTAGTAAACTAACAATCCGGGATAGCAACCTCACATCTGCCGAGCTACCTCGGTGGACAAAAGAGAGGGCGGCCGGATATCCGCCACAAAGCATACCTCCTTCGGCCGCCACCCCCGGAATCCGAAAGGTGGCTTCCAGAGATACACCCGTCGCCCGAAAGACACCCAAAGCTACTCCGGGATACCGGAGAGGGATCGGGACATCCCCAGGCGATCCAGATTCCACGGCAAACTACGCCACCGCCAAGAACCTCAACGGAATGGGATGGACCCCGGTATCCTTTCCCCTACCTAGGAACTAGCGCGCCTGTGGGAGAAATCCCAAAGGCCGAAAAGAGGAAGGGCAAAAGGGAGGGGTGGGGAGGAGGAGGAGGAAAGGAAAAAGGGGAGGATGGGATAGGGGAGGGGAGATTGGGGGCAATTAGGTTTGGTCTGAGGAAGAAGACCGACAGGTCTAATTCCTCAGACCAAGAGCCTCTTCACCACGCCAAGGAGCCCCCCTTGAAGAGGTTGACGAACTTTACTTAACCTCTCGTAACATTCATTAGCATGGAAGTCTTTCTAAGATAAGATTTCGTTCGGATTTTTAACCCCGGAGGGTTAGCCACCCAGGATAACCCAAGAAAGTCAGTGCGTCATCGAGGACTGTCTAACTTATTTCCATTGGGGTCCTTAATCTTGTCCCCCAGGATGCGACCCACACCAGTCGACTAACACCCAGGTACCTATTTGCTGCTAGGTGAACAGGACAACAGGTGTAAGGAAACGTGTCGAAATGTTTCCACCCGCCGGGAATGGAACCCGGGCCCTCCGTGTGTGAAGCGGGAGCTTTAGCCACCAGGCCACCTGTGGAGGTATTATAATCAAGGGGGAAGCACTAAACCCAGAGGATTATACAGCGCCTGGGGGGGGGATGTGGAAGGCATTCAGGCTTAATTCGGGGAACTGGAGCAGTTCCAATTCCCTAAATCAAGAGCCCCTCACCAACATCAACTGTGGAGGTAGTACCATATTTATTATAATAAAAAAAGCGCTAAGGCACAAGGGCTATTATTATTATTATAATCAAAAAAGAAGCGCTAAGCCACAAGGACTATACAGCACACAAGGGCTATAGCATCGTGTTTTTTTTTTTTAATACATTACCTCTCCTTTTAAGGGAGGTACCTCGATACTAGCGAGGGGATTATAACCAGGGGGAGCGCTAAACCCGTAGAATATACAGCACTTGTGGGTGGGGAGTATTATTATTATAATCAAGGGGGAAGCACTAAACCCGTAGGATTATATAGCACCTATGGGGGGATGGAAGGCATTCAGGCTTAATTCAGGGAACTGGAGCACAGATCCAACTCCCTAAATCAAGAGCCCCTCACCATCAAGGAACCTTCCTTGAGGGGCATTCAGGCTCAATTCAGGGAACTGGAGCAGATCAAATTCCCTAGATCAAGTCCCTCACCAGCATCTAGGAACCTTCCCTGAGGGGCAGGAATCATAGTTATAGTGCATGGACTTGTCACAGACTTTTCTTTTTGGGTTATCCTAGGTTTTTTACACATGCTACGTATGATAATTATGCAACTATTTGTGTATACCTGAATAAACTTAAGCTCTAAACGCATAAGGGTCATACAGCGCTACCACCAGCAGCACATTATTATAATCAAGGGGGAAGCGCTAAACCCGGAGGATTATACAGCGCCTGGGGGGGGGATGTGGAAGGCATTCAGGCTTAATTCGGGGAACTGGAGCACAGATCCAATTCCCTAAATCAAGAGCCCCTCACCAACATCAAGGAACCTTCCTTGAGGGGAGGACCAGCAGCACAGAACCTCCCTTGAAAGGAAGGCTGAGCATAACATTCACGGGGAAGCACTAAACCCTAGTTTATGCTGTCTGTGAGGTTATGTTTGATCCCAAGGGGAGGGACCTCCGTTATAAGCCCAACCTTTCGGCAGCCTCCAGCCTAATTTACAAAGGCATATCTCCAAAGGATGACCGGAGAGGGTAGGAGGCATTTAATCATGAGGAAAAAAGGCAAGAGGCCCAATTCATCAGATCGAGAACCTTCTCACAGGGAGTGCTAAACCCACAGCAATAATGGTGCTTACAGGAACAAAGGCATTTTAGAAAAGCCTCGCCCAGGCTGAACTGCCTCTCTCTCTCTACACTCCAAAAGTTGTCAAAGGCAGTATACTTAAGCAGAGATGTGCTAAAGTTACCGTCAGCCATTTTTTAATAGTATCTGCAAAAAATTTGGTAGTCCCATACCTTTTTTTTTTTTTTTTTTACTAATCATGGGAAGCGAGTCCCATACTTAATAAAAATCACAATCCCATGTGTCACAAAGGTTATGTAGCACTTTAGAGATGCCAGTTTCTGGGTAATTGGTTATGAAATTTAATACATGGAAGTACATGATACATTATACTTTTAAGCAGCTTTTTACTAGGTAAAACTAGATGCTTTAAATGTCACTATCCATTGAAATTAACATCTGTAATAAAAGGAAAAAACATGCCTATTCACAGTAGTAAATGAAAGGCGAAATAAACTTCACATTTTATTGAGCTGTGATTTACTCGTCACCATCATCGTCATCTTCTTCCTCATTGTTGATCTGGAAGTACCTGAGCTCGTAGGTGTCCTTGGCAGTGGGGGGTGCCACCACTCTCAGCCAATCACGAAGGTTATTCTTCTTGAGATATTTCTTCGTCAGGTACTTCAGGTATCTGGCAAAAATGTGTAGGTTTACAAACTGATCAGTTATGGAAGGAAAAGGAGGAATATAAATGCATAAATTCAAGGATTGTGTGGATTAAAATAAGGGTTGAATGTGGAAAGTGAATTATACTAAGTGTTGTGTATGTGGAGATGAAAGGAATGCAGAGGAAAGATTTTGAGACAAAAAGTGTGTTTGGGGAGTTTTCAATCAAGTGGTGAGGACCTGTAGATGGGGTACAAGGACAATGCATTAGCAAGTATTTAACATTTAGGAGACTTACTTTCTTATTTTTTTTTTTACTGTATCAAGATTTTTAAATACAACTTAGACTTTTGATGTACCTTCTCTACCGAGAATTTAAAAATTCAGCCTCTCCCCACTTAACAACGGGGTTCCGTTCCTAAGAGTAGGCCAGTAAGAGAATTGGTCGTTAAATGAGAAGCATACTATACTGGTAGTGGGTTTGACGCCAGATTCACGGTTTTCTCAAACGCTTGACCAGAGAAAACAATGTTTACCCTCCACCAGACTCATCACTCAATAGCATATAAACATTGCATGTTGATATGCTATATGCTATGTAATGTTTCTTATATAATTTTGAAAATATCAGATGAATTAATGTAAATGTCTATATTAACCTAAAACAAGACATTTAATGTGCTCGAGTGATTTTTTTTTATTAAACATACATCGCATATAAACATTGGATGTTTTTATATACATACTATATATGTAACGTGTTTATATAATTTTGAAGAAAATAACATTGATGGATTAATGAAAGTGTCTATATTAAAGTAAAAGAAGACATTTAGTGGGCCCACGAGTGATTATTATTACATACTATTAGTATTATAACTATGGCGTAAGACTAGAGGGAAACTCTTGGTGAAAGAGTAACAAAGGCATGTTTATATGCTATGTAATGTGTTTCTTCTTAATTTTGAAGAAAATATCACAGATGGATTAATAAAAATGTCTATATTAACCTAAAATAAGACATTTAATGTGCCAAAGAGTGAGTCACGAACATATGAACGGCCCAGGTGAATACGTGTGGCACCAATGATTTCTGAGCGGATGCACAAAATCTGGGGGTAAAATTTCACCGAAAAAAAAAAGTGTTCAATTTCTGCACTGGCTGAAAACCGGAGGTCCACTGTATTTTTAAAATGTTCACACAGTAGTTTACTGTAATAAATAGAACAGAGGAAATCAGCTCTAATATACATTATTTTTTTTTTTCCCAACAAGTCCGCTGTCTCCAACCGAGGCAGGATGACCCAAAAAGGAAATACTTTCATCATTCAACACAAATAAATAACAAAAAGGCACAATACCGTGACTGGAACGATACACAAATAACCCGCACATAAAAGAGAGAAGCTTATGACGACGTTTCGGTCCGATCTGGACCATTGACAAAGTGACTTTGTCAATGGTCCAAGTCGGACCGAAACGTCGTCGTAAGCTTCTCTCTTTTATGTGCGGGTTATTTGTGTATCATTCAACACTTTCACCTCACTCATACATAATCACTGTCTTTGCAGAGGCGCCCAGATACAACAGTTTAAAAGCATATATAAAGATATACAACATCCCTCCAAACTGCCAATATCCCAAACCCCTCCTTGAAAGTGCAAACATTGTACTTCCCATTTTCAGTACTCAAGTCTGACTATGTAAAAATAACTGGTTTTCCTGAATCTCTTCACTAAATATTACCCTGCTCACACTCCAACAGCTCGTCAGGCCCCAAAACCAATTTGTCTCCATTCACTCCTATCTAACACGCTTCCTGGAAGTCCAAGCCCCTCGCCCCCAAAACCTCCTTTCCCCCCCTCCCTCCAACATTTTTGAGGATGACCCCTACCCTGCCTTCCTTCCCCTACAGATTTATATGCTCTCCAAGTCATTCTACTTTGATCCATTCTCTCTAAATGACCAAACCACCCTAACAACCACTCTTCAGCCCTCTGACTAATACTTTTATTAACTCCACATCTCCCAATTTCCACACTCAGAATTCTCTACATAATATGTATACCACACATTGCTCTTAGACACATCTCCACTGCCACCGACCCCCTCCTCGCTGCAGCATTTACAACCCAAGCTTCACACCCATATAAGTGTTGGTACCACTATACTTTCATACATTATCTATGGAGGCAAAGAAGGGAATGTTTTTTGTCTCCACATATACAGTGTACCTCAATGCACCATTCACCTTTTTCTCCATCATCAATTCTATGGTTAACCTCATTCTTCATAAACCCATCCACTGACACGTCAACTCCCAAATACGTATCTGAAAACATTACTTCTTCCATTCTCCCTCTCTCCATTGTGATATCCAATTTTTCTTGATGTAAATCATTTGATACCCTCATCACTACTATTATCTATGTTCATTTTCAACTTTCTACCTTTTCACACCTTCCCAAACTCGTCCACTAACCTTTGCAATTTTTTCTTTAGAATCTCCCATAAACACAGTATCTTCAGCAAAAAGTAACTGTCAACTCCCATTTTGTATTTGATTCCCCATAATTTAATCCCACCCCTCTCCCTAACATTTACTTCTTTTACAACCCCATCTATATATTAAATAACCACGGTGACATTACACATCCCTGTCTAAGACCTACTTTTACCAGGAAGTAGTTTCCCTCTCTTCTACACACCCTAACCTGAGCCTCAGCTGCTTTACCCCTTTTCCTTCTACGTAATGCCTCACGCACCTCCCCCACACTAACATCCTGCTCTTCTTCACTCCTAAAAGATGTCATACCTCACTGGCCAGTGCATGAAATTACCACCTCCCTTTCTTCATTGACATACAAAAGTTCCTCAAAATATTCCAGCCATCTACCCAATACCTCCAGCTTCCCATGTACCAACTCCCTTACTCTGTTTTTAACTGAAATACATTCATTCCCTAGGCTTTCTTAACTTGTTCATCTCACTCTAATTTTTTTTCTTTTCATCAAAATTTCTTGACAGTGCCTCTCCCACTCTATCATCTGCCCTCCTTTTGCACTCTCCTTACCTTTCTTTTACTCTCCATATACTCTGCTTTTCTTATGACACTTCTGCTTTGTAAAAACCTATCATAAGCTACCTTTCTCTCTTTTATCACACCCTTTACTTCATTCCACCAATCACTCCTCTTTCCTCCTGCACCCACCCTCCTATAGCCACAAACTTCTGCCCTACATTCTAATACATGTACTACATTTCTAGAACTACTCCAACCCTCTTCAACCCCCCCCCACTACTCATACTTGCACTAGCCCACCTTTCTGCCAATAGTTGCTTATAGTATCTGACTCCCCCCTCCCTTAGTTTATACACTTTCACCTCTCTTACTTGCTGTTGCCATTTTCTGTTCGTCCCATCTGCCTCTTACTCTATCTGTAGCTACAACTAAATAATGATCAGATATATCAGTTGCCCCTCTATAAACATGTACATCCTGGAGCCTACCCATCAATCTTGTATCCACCAATTCAAAATCTAACTACTTTCATCATACCTTGTATATTTAATCCTCTTCTTCATAAAATATGTATTACTTATTACTAAACCTCTTTCTACACATAGCTCAATTAAAGGCTCCCCATTTTCATTTACCCCTGGCACCCCAAATTTACCCACTACTCCCTCTCCACAACATTTTTACCCACTTTAGCATTGAAATCCTCAACGACAAGTACCCTCACACTTGGTTCAAAACTCCCCACGCACTCACTCAACATTTCCCAAAATCTGGTTGGAAGTTCAAGTGGTCGGTAAACTAGTACGTCGCTAGGTGGTAAGAGCCTGTATAAGTTATACTGGAGGTAGCTATAGGTTCCTATGATAGCAAGGGTTTATTGTTTTGAGTAGAATTCTGGCTAGTACCTCTGAAACGATAAAGCTATTTTTTTTTGTTTAATGGCATCTGAAATGGCAATTAAAGATTTAACAAGTGCCCTTTCAGGTAGCTTCATCATTTTGGAAATATTAGCCAGAATTCTACTAAAATACAGTGGACCCCCGGTTTACGACATTTCATTCCAGAAGTACGTTCAGGTGCCAGTACTGAACGAATTTGTTCCCATAAGGAATATTGTGAATTAGATTAGTCCATTTCAGACCCCCAAACATACACGTACAAACGCACTTACATAATTGGTCGCACTGGGAGGTGATCGTAAAGCGGGGGTCCACTGTACTTTCAAAGGTTAAATCATAGCCTTCTTATTTAACACCTTTCAACAGTTACCACTTCCTGTTGTTAAACCTGCCAATATTTTCACTGATAATCATTTGGATATGTCCATGAACTTCAAAGCAGTTGAAGCAATTTCTAATTTTTTTTTTTATTATTACACACATACTGCTTCTTTCTTACATGCCAGATAAAACTGAGCCTTGTGTATATTCCAGTGCCATATATTAACTTTATCCATGTACATAAGAAAGGAACACTGCAGCAGGACTGTTGGCCCATACTAGGCAGGTCCTTCACAATCCATCCCACTAACAAAATATTTGCCCAACCCAATTTTCAATGCTACCCAAGGAATAAGCTTTGATAATTGTTTACCTATTTGCAAGTCCCACTCAAATCCAACCCCTCTCACTCGTGTATTTATCCAACCTAAATTTGAAACTACCCAAGGTTTTAGCCTCGATAACCCTACTAAGCAGACTGTTCCACTCATCAACTACCCTATTTCCAAACCAATACTTTTCTATCTCCTTTCTAAATCTAAACCTGTCTAATTTGAATCCATTACTGCGGATTTTCTCTTGGAGAGATATCCTCAAGACCTTATTTATATCCCCTTTATTGATACCCATCTTCCACTTATACTCTCAGTTGAGTTTTTTTTTTTTTTGTGTGTCAATATACAGAACAAAAACCTGGCTTTCATTTAAAAAAAAAAAAAAATATACACACCTTTTGGAGAAGGAAATATCTGCATTAAGTGTGATCTTGTGCTTATTTCGTTCCAATGACACTTGATTGGAGAAATTGTTGACCTTGCCATTAACCTTTATACGCTGCTGCAAAAATGTCTCCTGCAAGACAGAACAACCGTTTGGCACTGTAGGGAAGTTGGCCCTACTAGCAACCAACTAGGGAAGGTCACCCTAGCTATTGTTCTATTAGTGCCAGTTAACAAGTGAAACCCAAACTTAATACATGTATTTAAGCAGAAGCAAATCTCAATAGTCATCAACTATACAAAAACTAAACCAAGACAATGCAGTTCACAAACTATAAATTGAAATCTGCCCCAGACATTAGCACATCAGCCAACAAAATAAAATGATTGATCTAACTAGTTCAGAAAGAAAATTAGTTGACTTAACCTAGCTTTGATGTGATAAACCTGAGATTTAGTCTCTACCAGTTGAGTTTTTTTTTTTTTAAACCATATGATCAACAGTTTGGCTATTTAAGGTTGAAGAATCACATTATATAATTAGCTTAACAATCTGGGTATTATATTAAGCATAGAAATAAAGGGTGGGGGTATGTAATGAAAAAATTAATAAAGTAAATTTATCATGTGCGGTGTTTGTACTAGGGTGGGTGCTGTAAATTATGTAATTATATAATTACCATACAGGTTCTAATACTTCATGTAATTCTTCTTACCTGTAGCATTACAGGTTACAATAACCATATTCTTAGTGATCGATTGTCTTCTGCAATAGGAGACCAAGTCCACTACTACAGTCTACAATTAAACAATCAAGAGATATTCGTTTTGCAATTTGGGAGGAGCAGACAATCGGCAATATTGTACACCCCTTCCCTCTATTAGTCTGATTAGTGAGAGGTTTCCCAATTATGTAATGGAGTAATATACAGTTCTATAGGTCATATTAAATGTATGCAACAAAAATTAGATAATTCAAAGCACCAAAATTATATATATGTAAATGTAATTAAGATGAGAATTACGTAAAGACACTTACAAAGTCTGCAGCATTCATGATTCCATCCTCCACGGGCTGACGGCAGTCTATGTGGAACTTAAGCTGTAGTTTCTTGGCACGACGACCCTTGGTAATCTTTCCCCTGGCAACTAAGCTCTTCTTCATCTGGGCACGTGGCTTTAGGGGCTTCTTGCCACCAGCGGCCTTGGTTGTGGTCTTAGCTGTGAACTTTGTTTTGATCTTTTCTGAGGCCTTTGTCCTGACCTTCTCTGTCTTGACCTTTTCTGTCTTGACCTTATCTGCAGCAGGCTGTGCTTTGGCCTTATCTGCAGCAGGCTTTGCTTTGGCCTTATCTGCAGCAGGCTTTGCTTTGGCTTTATCTGCAGCAGGCTTTGCTTTGGCCTTATCTGCAGCAGGCTTTGCTTTGACCTTATCTGCAGCAGGCTTTGCTTTGGCCTTATCTGCAGCAGGCTTTGCTTTGGCCTTATCTGCAGCAGGCTTTGCTTTGACCTCTGCAGGCTTTGCTTTGGCCTCTGCAGGCTTTGCTTTGGCCTCTGCAGGCTTTGCTTTGGCCGCTGCAGGCTTTGCTTTGGCTTCTGTGAGCTTTGCTTTGGCCTTATCCGTGGGCTTTGCTTTGGCCTTATCCGCAGATTTTGCCGTGGACTTACCCATGGTCTTTGCCTGCGGCTTCTTTGCTGAAGACTTTACCTGGGAGTATAAAACAAATATAAATTATCTATTTCCTTAAACAATACTGAAAATATTTAAGAGCAGTCGATCAGTCAAGTGGGTGATGAAATTTTGTCTGCAGTGCCACTGCCTATGTAATGGGATATAGCATCATGTCAAATTTAATTTAAAGAGCCTTTACATAAAAGCAGGAATAAATAAAGGGGATGTAAATATCGTGGTAAAAATATCTAACCAAGACAGAACTCTCAGCAATGGGTTCAAGATGGAAAAATTTGGATTTAGAAAGATATACGAAAGCACTGGTCTGAACTTAAGGAACACTGCATCAGACCTATTAGCACAAGCTAGTAACATCACTGAAGCTAAAATGTTGGGTACTTTTAAAGTAAGTTAGACAAGTACATGAGTGGGTGAGAGTTGGACCCGACTGGCTTGTGCCAGTGGGTGACTTGGACCTGCCTTGCATGGGCCATCAAGCCTGCTGTAGTGCTTTTGCTTTCTTAAGTTAAAGCCTGAGCATCACTGCAATAGGTTTACTGAGCCACTTTAGACATACCACTTATCAACATTACTGCCAAACCAGCACCTGCCAATTAGATATACATGTACTTCAGTTGCTCTGCAACCCAAGAATGGTACATATCTCCACATCCATAAGTCACTTACGAGGACCAGGAATTGCAAACATTGTTTTAGGTAAGGCTTGAAGATGATCAATGGATGCATTTTCCATCTGTCACACAAACCATTATACCAATTTGAGCAAACTGTGACTTACACTGCAAAAATTCCTTCAAAGAAAATGCACCAGTGATGAAAGTTTAAAACCAATCAGAGGTCTTCTATTAACTTGAAGGGTATAATGTGATGAAAATATCTAATCACAACATGACTTGCAGCAATGGGTTAAAAACTGAATAAAAATTAGATTTACTGCAAAGAACCTGCACCCCCATTCATTGACAACTAGTCCAATTTCTATGTCAAATATACCAACTCGATTGAGGGGGCCATTGCTGACTGACAGAAGATAAGAGGTATGGGTGTGTGTGGGAAACAGTCAGGTTGCAGCACTAGGGTCAGGTCAGCAAAGGGAGACAGCAGAGGGCAGCATGAGACTAGCTCCCTTAAGGTTTATTATGCTAATAGCAGGAGTACAAGAAATAAGATAGGCTAAGATTAATTGTGAGTGCAGGAAGCATAGTTATTATTGCTATAACAAGAGACCTGGCTCAATCTGAAAGATAGAGAGATGCCTTCTGAATGCCACATACAAGGCTATAAATTATTCCACACTGATAGGGTCAACAGGAAGGGTGGTGGATTAGTGATGTATGTCAGAGATAATTTAAATTGTGTTAGACAAGGTATAAAATTAACAGCATCAGCCACTCAATCTGGTTTCAGCTTCCCGAGGGCCGTGAAAAATTAATCTTGGGTGTGATATATAGGCCCCCAAACCTTGATAAGGAGTGCAGTAAACTTCTGTGGGAAGAAATTCGTAAGGCATCTACATACGAAAATGTGCTAATGGGAGATTTTAAATTTAGACAAATTGACCGAGGCAATTTGACAGGAAATTTAGATTCAAGCAACTTTCTTAATACGATTCAGGATTGCTTATCAAAAGTGTGACAATCAGGAGTAGTTTGAGGTTATCAGTCCCTCAGGCTGGAGTAGACTCCTACCTGGAGGCTGAGGGACTGATTACCTCAATTGTTATAAACATGGGGAAGCGCTAAACCCGTAGGGTTACACAGCGCCTGTGGGGGAGGTATTCAGGCTTAATTCAGGGAACCGGAGCACAGATCCAATTCCTTAGATCAAGTGCCCCTCACCAGCATCAAGGAACCTCCCTTGAGGGGCCTGATTACCTCAAACTCCTCCTGATCTTCACCATTCTTGTGTACTGGACTGATGAAGCCACTGTGGTGAATAATTATAATTATAATCAAGGGGGAAGCGCTAAACCCGGAGGATTATACAGCGCCTGGGGGGGGGGGGATGTGGAAGGCATTCAGGCTTAATTCGGGGAACTGGAGCACAGATCCAATTCCCTAAATCAAGAGCCCCTCACCAACATCAAGGAACCTTCCATGAGGGGCACTGTGGTGAAGCTTTCCCACAATCATAAGACTCAAGTGTTGGACACGTGTCTTGCTCATCAACTCATGGGAACTCACATATCTACACGGACACCAATGCAAATTAGTCAATTGACCTTTTTAAAGGAGGTTATCCTAGGCATTTTACACATTACTAGTCTGATAATTCGTGTACCTACGTAAATATATAAACCACGTCCCACCATCACTGAACAACACATGGCAGCATCAAGACCCCATGATGCTCTTATATATACGAGTTTAAGGGCAAGAGAAGGCTACAGTTACCACTCCTACAATCATAACTAAGCGCTAAATCCACAAGGGCCGCACAGCGCTGCCCAGAGAGGTACATCGAAGGCCTTAATATAGTAAATAAGAAGAGAAGAACGACTCACCGATGTCATGTTGACGGTGTTGCTGAGTGAGAGAGAGAGAGAGGTGCTCCAGCCTCGCCCTAACACACACTATACTTATATCCACAATAACACATTATTTCATCCAATTTTTATTAATTTATTATTATTTTATTTGCTAATTCTTGTACTGTAATATTTTATTACGCTGGAAATATGGATTTAGATTGAATTTATTTCTAAGATTTGAAGTGACACCCATTGCTTTAAGCTGTATTTTAGCCACAATTTCGCTCTCTGCAATTTACACATTGTTATTTTCTTTACTAATTTGTTATATTACAATATTTTATAACACTAAAAGTGAGAAATTTATATTGAATTTATTTGTAAGATTTGAAGTTACAAACATTGCTTTAATCTTTATTTTAACCACAATTCTTCCCTCTATTATTCACAAATTATCATTTTCTTTAGTAATTTTAAATACTAGAATATTTGTGAAGCTTAAAAGTAAATTTAGATTGAATTTATGTCTAAAGTTTAAGGGACAGTTATTACTTAAAAATTTTAACCACAATTCCTCCTTCTATATATACATTATACATATACATAGATACATATATATATATATATATATATATATATATATATATATATATATATATATATATATATATATATATATATATAGATACATATATATATATATATATATATATATATATATATATATATATATATATATATATATATATATATATATATATATATATATATATATATATATATATATATATATATATATATTTCTGTAAACTATAATGCTTTTAAAATAAATGATTCTTATATTAGAGGAAATTTCAGTCTAACAATACGAACTATCAATATTTTTTTCAACCTCATAATAAATTTCTTTTACCCATAAATCCCGATTTTATATAATAATTTATATAATAAGAATTTATATAAAAATAATTTATTTTAAAATAAGAATTTTCTAGGTTAGAATGATAACAATTTTGGGTATAATTGTAATATTCTTGTGATGATGGAGGGTTGTTGGCGACATATTTACCACGTATTTATTATCCATTATCTTTAATAAAAATTATACCTTTGTCATTATCATTTTAAACATTTAATGAAGACCCTTAATTACTAAATATTTCTCATTTATGAAACTCTTAGCAAGAAAAAAAAAAAGAAATGAACATGTCATTAATAACCGGAATAAATATAGAATTAGCGAAGGGAAGAGAGTAGAGTAATTACAGCAAGTAACAAGTGGGTAAAATGGAGTAAATAATGTATATAAGGTTGGAAATAAGAGTAAGAATGTAGTATTGACTAGGGAGGGAGAAGAGTGAACCAATCAGCAGCGTCGAGGCGGGCGAGTGCGCACACTTCCTTCACCACAACTGCCATTTTTCTCTCCCTATTACTTAATTTGGCGCTCCCTCTCGCACGAAATGTAAGTAGAGGGTGTAGTTGAGCATACTGGAGGTTGTGTGTGTGTAGCCAGGCCAGGGGTAGGCCTATAACCGGGAGTTTCTTGGTAGGAAAGCGACTTGAGAATATTCGGAGGCTGACCAGTGGCATCGATCGACCTAGCAAGACACGAAACAACTGTCAAATTGTTCTGCATTTGACCTTGTGTCTCTCTCCCCAGCCCACCAGCAGACATGTAAGCCGGGTATCTTGGTGTTGAGTGTTGGTGTGAGGTGCAGGGAGGCCTACTAGAGCGGAGAGTAGGCCGTGTAGAGGCGGGGATATGTAAGTGTGTGTGTGTGTGTGTCTGCCTCGGGTGAACTACCATTACCACCTGACTGACCAATATGGGCGGGGTCACGCTAGTTTGTTGCTGCTGTGGCACTGCCCTGAAGACTGGGCAACTGCCCACACGACTGTGGCACTGCCCTGGTTACTGTGGCACTGCTCTCACCACTGGGGCACTGCCCTGGTCACTGGCACTTCCCTGGTCACTGTGGCACTGCTCTCACCACTGGGGCACTGCCCTAGTCACTGTGGCACTGCTCTCACCACTGGGGCACTGCCCTGGTCACTGGCACTGCCCTGGTCACTGTGGCACTGCTCTCACCACTGGGGCACTGCCCTGGTCACTGTGGCACTGCTCTCACCACTGGGGCACTGCCCTGGTCACTGTGACACTGCTCTCACCACTGGGGCACTGCCCTGGTCACTGGCACTGCCCTGGTCACTGTGGCACTGCTCTCACCACTGGGGCACTGCCCTGGTCACTGTGGCACTGCTCTCACCACTGGGGCACTGCCTTAAAGACTGGGCAACTGCCCTGGTCACTGTGGCACTGCCCTGGTCACTGTGGCACTGCCCTGGTCACTGGCACTGCCCTGGTCACTGGCACTGCTCTCACCACTGTGGCACTGCCCTGGTCACTGTGGCACTGCCCTGGTCACTATGGCACTGCCCTGGTCACTGTGGCACTGCCCTGGTCACTGTGGCACTGCCCTGAAAACTGGGCAACTGCCCACACGACTGTGGCATTGCCCTCACTATTGTGGCACTGCACTGACTGGCACTGCCCTGAAGACAGGGCAGCTGCCCTCACGACTGGCGTTGCTTTTCCTACTGTGGCACTGCCCTGACGACTGTGGCACTGCCCTGAAGACTGGGCAACTGCCCACACAACTGGGGACCTGCCCTCGTTACTGTGGCATTGCCCTCACGACTGTGGCACTGCCATCATGACTGACATTGCCCTGATGATTGGGGTACTGCTCTCACCACTGTGGCACTGACCTGAAGACTGGGCAACTGTCCTCACCACTAGGCAACTGCTCTGACGACTGTGGCACTGCCCTCGGCCAGTGTGGCACTGCCCTCGGCCAGTGTGGCACTGCCCTCGGCCAGTGTGGCACTGCCCTCGGCCAGTGTGGCACTGCCCTCGCCAGTGTAGCACTGCCCTGTACATGGTGGGGGCAGTTACAGGGGTAACCCCCACCAGTTATAGGGGGGAACCACCACTGCCAGATACAGGGGTAACTGCCGCTGCCAGATACAGGGGCAACCACCCCTTCCAGGGGGAACCTCTCCCTCCAGATATCGGGGGAACTGTCCCCTCCAGATACAGTGGGAACTGTCCCCACCAGATACAGTGGGAACTGTCCCCACCAGATACAGTGGGAACCGCCCCCACCAGATACAGTGGGAACCGCCCCCACCAGATACAGTGGGAACCGCCCCCACCAGATACAGTGGGAACCGCCCCACCAGATACAGTGGGAACCGCCCCCACCAGATACAGTGGGAACCGCCCCCACCAGATACAGTGGGAACCGCCCCCACCAGATACAGTGGGAACCGCCCCCACCAGATACAGTGGGAACCGCCCCCACCAGATACAGTGGGAACCGCCCCCACCAGATACAGTGGGAACCGCCCCCACCAGATAGAGTGGGAAGCGCCCCCACCAGATAGTGGGAACCGCCCCCACCAGATACAGTGGGAACCGCCCCCACCAGATACAGTGGGAACCGCCCCCACCAGATACAGTGGGAACCGCCCCCACCAGATACAGTGGGAACCGCCCCCACCAGATACAGTGGGAACCGCCCCCACCAGATACAGTGGGAACCGCCCCCACCAGATACAGTGGGAACCGCCCCCACCAGATACAGTGGGAACCGCCCCCACCAGATACAGTGGGAACCGCCCCCACCAGATACAGTGGGAACCGCCCCCACCAGATACAGTGGGAACCGCCCCCACCAGATACAGTGGGAACCGCCCCCACCAGATACAGTGGGAACCGCCCCCACCAGATACAGTGGGAACCGCCCCTGGCAGACGCGGGGGAACCGCCCCTGGCAGACGCGGGGGAACCGCCCCTGGCAGACGCGGGGAGGCCCGCCCCCGGCAGACGCGGGGAGGCCCGCCCCCGGCAGGCGGGGAGGCCCGCCCCCGGCAGACGCGGGGAGGCCCGCCCCCGGCAGACGCGGGGAGGCCCGCCCCCGGCAGACGCGGGGAGGCCCGCCCCCGGCAGACGCGGGGAGGCCCGCCCCCGGCAGACGCGGGGAGGCCCGCCCCCGGCAGACGCGGGGAGGCCCGCCCCCGGCAGACGCGGGGAGGCCCGCCCCCGGCAGACGCGGGGAGGCCCGCCCCCGGCAGACGCGGGGAGGCCCGCCCCCGGCAGACGCGGGGAGGCCCGCCCCCGGCCCGCCCGCCCCCGGCAGACGCGGGGAGGCCCGCCCCCGGCAGACGCGGGGAGGCCCGCCCCCTGCAGACGCGGGGGGGCCCGCCCCCGGCAGACGCGGGGGGGCCCGCCCCCGGCAGACGCGGGGGGGCCCGCCCCCGGCAGACGCGGGGGGCCCGCCCCCGGCAGACGCGGGGGGACCCGCCCCCGGCAGACGCGGGGGGACCCGCCCCCGGCAGACGCGGGGGGACCCGCCCCCGGCAGACGCGGGGGGACCCGCCCCGGCAGACGCGGGGGGAACCGCCCCCGGCAGACGCGGGGGAACTGCCCTGTCACCCGGTACACGGGTAAAACTGTCCCCGGTACACGGGTAACCACCGCCCCCGCCACCCGGTACACGGGTAACCACCGCCACCCGGAACGGGTAACCACCGCCGCTAGATGTGGGGATCCGTCGCCGTCAGATATGGGTTACCAAAGCCACCAAATACGGGGGAACCGTCGTTGCCAGATACAGGAACCGTCATTGCCAGATACAGGGAGGAACCGCCGCCGCCAGATACAGGGAGGAACCGCCGCCGCCAGATACAGGGAGGAACCGCCGCCGCCAGATACAGGGAGGAACCGCCGCCGCCAGATACAGGGAGGAACCGCCGCTCCCAGATACAGGGAGGAACCGCCGCCGCCAGATACAGGGAGGAACCGCCGCCGCCAGATACAGGGAGGAACCGCCGCCGCCAGATACAGGGAGGAACCGCCGCCGCCAGATACAGGGAGGAACCGCCGCCGCCAGATACAGGGAGGAACCGCCGCCGCCAGATACAGGGAGGAACCGCCGCTGCCAGATACAGGGAGGAACCGCCGCCGCCAGATACAGGGAGGAACCGCCGCCGCCAGATACAGGGAGGAACCGCCGCCGCCAGATACAGGGAGGAACCGCCGCCGCCAGATACAGGGAGGAACCGCCGCCGCCAGATACAGGGAGGAACCGCCGCCGCCAGATACAGGGAGGAACCGCCGCCGCCAGATACAGGGAGGAACCGCCGCCGCCAGATACAGGGAGGAACCGCCGCCGCCAGATACAGGGAGGAACCGCCGCCGCCAGATACAGGGAGGAACCGCCGCCGCCAGATACAGGGAGGAACCGCCGCCGCCAGATACAGGGAGGAACCGCCGCCGCCAGATACAGGGAGGAACCGCCGCCGCCAGATACAGGGAGGAACCGCCGCCGCCAGATACAGGGAGGAACCGCCGCCGCCAGATACAGGGAGGAACCGCCGCCGCCAGATACAGGGAGGAACCGCCGCCGCCAGATACAGGGAGGAACCGCCGCCGCCAGATACAGGGAGGAACCGCCGCCGCCAGATACAGGGAGGAACCGCCGCCGCCAGATACAGGGAGGAACCGCCGCCGCCAGATACAGGGAGGAACCGCCGCCGCCAGATACAGGGAGGAACCGCCGCCGCCAGATACAGGGAGGAACCGCCGCCGCCAGATACAGGGAGGAACCGCCGCCGCCAGATACAGGGAGGAACCGCCGCCGCCAGATACAGGGAGGAACCGCCGCCGCCAGATACAGGGAGGAACCGCCGCCGCCAGATACAGGGAGGAACCGCCGCCGCCAGATACAGGGAGGAACCGCCGCCGCCAGATACAGGGAGGAACCGCCGCCGCCAGATACAGGGAGGAACCGCCGCCGCCAGATACAGGGAGGAACCGCCGCCGCCAGATACAGGGAGGAACCGCCGCCGCCAGATACAGGGAGGAACCGCCGCCGCCAGATACAGGGAGGAACCGCCGCCGCCAGATACAGGGAGGAACCGCCGCCGCCAGATACAGGGAGGAACCGCCGCCGCCAGATACAGGGAGGAACCGCCGCCGCCAGATACAGGGAGGAACCGCCGCCGCCAGATACAGGGAGGAACCGCCGCCGCCAGATACAGGGAGGAACCGCCGCCGCCAGATACAGGGAGGAACCGCCGCCGCCAGATACAGGGAGGAACCGCCGCCGCCAGATACAGGGAGGAACCGCCGCCGCCAGATACAGGGAGGAACCGCCGCCGCCAGATACAGAGGGAACTACCCTTCTAGATATAGGGAAATGACAGCCAGTTGTGGTACTGTACTGGTGAAATGGTAGCCTGTATTGAGTGAACTGGTACTGTATTAAGTAAACTGGTTGCTTGCGATGGTATTTGGGGAACAGCCTCCGGTACTGGAAACCAGTAGAGTACGAGAAACTACCGACGTGAATACATCCTCTCCTCACTTAGTGACGTACTCATTTACCGACGACTTGGACTTGCGACAGGCTCTCTGACCAGCATGCATACCTAAATAATGTATATTAGAACTGATTTCCTCTATTCTGTTTATTACAATATACGTACAGTACGCTACTGTATAAACATTTAAAAATACTGTATACTAAAAATGTTATGAATGGTGCATATTTGACATTAAAACAATATCAAAGATGGCTGACATAAACCCTCTACCATTATTGTACTATCTTTATAAGTACAGTGGACCCCCGCATAATGCTATTAATCCGTTCTTGAGAGCTCAATGTTATGCGAAATTATCGTTATGCGAATTAATTTTCCCCATAAGAAATAATGGAAATCAAATTAATCCGTGCAAGACGCCCAAAAGTATGAAAAAAAAAAAATTACCACATGAAATATTAATTTTAATACACACAAACTTAGGAAAACATGCACAGTTACATGACACTTACTTTTATTGAAAATGTGGTGGTGATTGATGGGATGGGAGGAGGGGAGACTGGATGGTTTTAGTGTTTAGAAGGGGAATCCCCTTCCATTAGGACTTGAGGTGTCAAGTCCTTTTCCGGGGTTGCTTCCCTTCTTTTAATGCCACTAGGACCAGCTTCAGAGTCACTGGACTTCTGTCCCACAACATATCTGTCCATAGTGGCCTGTACCTCTCGTTCCTTTATGACTTTCCTAAAGTGTTTAAGATAAGATAAGATAAGATAAGATTTCGTTCGGATTTTTAACCCCGGAGGGTTAGCCACCCAGGATAACCCAAGAAAGTCAGTGCGTCATCGAGGACTGTCTAAGTTATTTCCATTGGGGTCCTTAATCTTGTCCCCCAGGATGCGACCCACACCAGTCGACTAACACCCAGGTACCTATTTGCTGCTAGGTGAACAGGACAACAGGTGTAAGGAAACGTGTCGAAATGTTTCCACCCGCCGGGAATCGAACCCGGGCCCTCCGTGTGTGAAGCGGGAGCTTTAGCCACCAGGCCACCGGGTCACAACAGTGTCAGTGTAATAGTCACCAGCACGGCTTGCAATAGCTGTCTGAGGGTGATTTTCATCCATGAAGGTTTGCACTTCAAGCCACTTTGCACAGATTTCCTTAATCTTTGAAGTAGGCAACTTCTTCAATTTCTCTCTCCCCTCCTCCGAAGCAATTTCCTCAGGTGTGGCCTCTTGCTGTTGAAGTTGATCTAGCAGCTCATCAGTGGTTAGTTCTTCATTGTCCTCCTCCACCAACTCTTCCACATCCTCCCCACTAACCTCCAACCCCAAGGACTTCCCCAATGCCACAATTGATTCCTCAACTGGCATACTCGCTCTCAGGGTTAGCCTCAAATCCTTCAAAATCCCTTTGGTCTACACATTCTGGCCACAGTTTCTTCCAAGCAGAGCTCAAGGCCCTCTTAGCCACTCCCTCCCAAGCCTTACCTATAAGGTTTACACAATTGAGGATATTAAAGTGCTCTCTCCAAAACTCTCTTAGTCAGTTGAGTTTCTGAGGTCACTACAAAGCACCTTTCAAACAGAGCTTTTGTGTACAGTTTTTTGAAGTTTGCAATAACCTGCTGGTCCATGGGCTGCAGGAGAGGAGTGGTATTAGGAGGCAAAAACTTCACCTTAATGACGCTCATGTCCCCACAAAGTCGCTCTGCCAAGTCTGTAGGATGACCAGGGGCATTGTCTAACACCAGGAGGCACTTAAGGTCTAATTTCTTTTCAATTAGATAATTTTTCACAGTGGGGGCAAATGCTTGGTGTAACCAGTCATAGAAAAAGTCCCTAGTGACCCATGCCTTATTGTTTGCCCTCCACAGCACACACAAATTAGCCTTGAGGATATTGTTTTGCCTGAACGCTCTGGGAGTTTCAGAGTGATACACTAATAAAGGCTTCACTTTGCAATCACCACTAGCATTGGCACACATGAGAAGAGTAAGCCTGTCTTTCATAGGCTTGTCCTGAGAGTGCCTTTTTCTCCTCAGTAATGTAGGTCCTGCTTGGCTTTTTCTTCCAAAACAGGCCTGTTTCATCACAATTAAACACTTGTTCAGGTTTCAGTCCTTCACTGTCTATGTACTCCTTGAATTCATGCACATATTTTTCAGCTGCTTTTTGGTCCGAACTGGCAGCCTCACCATGCCTAATCACACTATGTATGCCACTACGCCTCTTAAATCTCTCAGACCAACCTTTGCTGGCCTTAAATTCACTCGCATCACCACTAGTTGCAGGCATTTTTCTAATTAAATCCTCGTGCAACTTCCTAACCTTTTCACTTATGATCACTTGAAAGATGCTATCGCCTGCTATCTGTTTTTCGTTTATCCACACCAATAACAGTCTCTCAACATCTTCTGTCACTTGCGATCTCTGTTTCGAAAGCACAGTTAAACCTTTGGCAAGAACAGCTTCCTTGATTGCCGTTCTCTTGGACACAATAGAAGCGATGGTTGATTGGGGTTTACTATACAACCTGGCCAGCTTGGAGACACGCACTCCACTTTCATACTTAGCAATGATCTCTTTCTTCATCTCTGTAGTAATTCTCACCCTTATTCCTGTAGGGTTGGCACTAGAAGCTTTCTTGGGGCCCATGGTCACTTATTTTTCAGGTGAAATCACTATAAAAAGGCTGTAATAATACGAAATGTTCCGATTGTATGCTTGAATGTTACCGTGGAGGCTGGCTTGTAAACAATGCCACTGGCAGAACAAGTGAGGCTGGCTCAGGCCGCATGGACGTGTCTCGGACGAATCGCGTTGAGCGAATTTTTTAGCACTATGCGAGGCAAAATTTTAGCGATAAAATGTATCACTAAGCGGATTTAACACTATGCGATGCCAACATTATGCGGGGGTCCACTGTACATTGTATACAGGCCTACAGGCCTAGCCGCCATCAATGATATAATACTACAGCCTCTCCTCACTTAGTGATGTACTCGTTTACCAATGACTCAGACTTACATTGGGCTCTTTGCCCAGTATACATACCTAAATAATGTATGTTAGAGCTGATTTCACCTATTCTGTTTATTACAATATACAATACACTACTGTATAAACATTTAAAAATATTCCAGAAATACTATAAATGGTGCAAAGGTGACATTAAAACAATATCAGAGATGGTTGACACAAATCCACTTACATTATAGTATGCTCCTCACTTACTAACAAATTTGTTTACCATCAAGGTCTTTGGAACGGAACTCCGTCATTGAGGAGAGGCTGTATATAGAAAGTCGTTTATTATGCAGAGCATTTTGGGCAAATTAGGTCGGTTTTGTCCCAGGATGCGACCCATGCCAGTTGACTAACACCCAGGTATCCATTTTACTGATGGGTGAACATGGACAACCTGTTGTACAAGAATGGTATATAATACGAAAAAGATGAAATTTAGACATGTGCAAAATCTGGGTATCTTTATTGTAGACGTTTCGCCATCCAGTGGCTTTGTCAATACAAATTCCAGGATATAATGTGAAGACAGTAGAACTATACAGAAGATGAGGTAATCAGTCCCTCAGCCTTGGAGTTGGTGTGAAGAGCACCATAGTCGTGGAGGTTCTGGAGTAGAGGCAAGGAACCTGGCGCTTATATTCGGTCAGGTGGAAAAGAGACGTGTAGCAGACAAGGGTGTAGTCACTGGTAGGCGGGATTCCCCAGTGGAAGTAGGTCCTACCCAAAGAGATGGGTTAGTTGTAGTAGTTGTCGTAGCCGTGAAGATGTTGCACATGTCCAAGTTTCATCATGGACAACCTGCGTAAGGAAACACACCCAATGTTTCCAGCCTTGCTGAGAATCAAACCCAGACCCTCACCCTGTGAACCAAGAGCTTTTTGCCACCAGGCCACGAGCTCCTTGCTTAGCGACAAATTCGTTTACCGACGTGGTCTTAGGAATGGAACTCCGTCGTTAAGTGAGGAGTGGCTGCATAATGCTCGTAGGCCAGAAGTTGTAAATTTTCAGATACAGTATACCACTGTAAGCAGAATCACTGTAAAGTAAGTTTTTATTTTATTTTTCACTTGAATGGATATAAAAGCCTGATACTTTTACATGATCGTATACTATTAAGTGAACAATAGAACTAGGCCTAAAAGTTCGTATATACATATGTAGTACCTTACCATTAAATATTTGTCCTAAGCTTAGAGTGGTGAATATATTTATTGTAGGAAGTCTGAATAAATGAAGAATGGGTATAATGAAAAACTGCTGCAGTAGTGAAATGCTGTAAAGCAAAGCGCTGTAAAGTGGGTCACTTGTGTATTCTGTTTGGTGTTGGCAGATAATATTTGTAAATGGTTGACTGCATAACTAATGATTGCCATTCATGTGGGATTGCATGCTTTACTGTATATGTACATTCAAAATTAAACTGGTTATGTTAGTAAAAACTTTAGTCATGTATTTACTTTGACCAGAGGTAGCTACTACCATGGCTAGCAATTGGGTCATAGACTACCTGGTGGCTAAAGCTCTCGCTTCACACGGTGAGGTCTGGGTTCGATTCCCAGTGAGGGTAGAAACATTGGGCATGTTTCTTTGCACCGGTTGTCTATCTTCCCCATCAGTAAAAATGGGAACCTGGGAGTTAGTCGACTGGTGTGGGTCGCATCCTGGGACAAAACTGACCTAATTTGCCCAAAATGCTCTGCATAACAAGTGGCTTTCTATATAGCAGTATGTCATAGATGTACATGGTATACAGGTCTAGCTGACATGTACCTGTAGAAATAAAGGTATTATTATTATTATTCTTAAATGTTTGGTTGGCAGTTATCTCTCCTCACACACTGAGTGTTTAGGCAGATCTTACTTGCACCCACTTTCAGAGTGGTTAGTGGCCCAAGTGGTAGTGCTTTCAGCTCACAGCTGAAGAACCCTGGTTTGAATCTGGAACAAGTGGAAATGTTTGATATATTTTCTTACACCTATTGACTCTGTTTAACTAGTAATAAGTAGGTATCTTGGTGTTAGCTGAATGTTGTCACATCAAGGGGAAAGAGAATCACAGAAAAGAAGACACAATGGCTTTCTTGGGTTATTTTGGATTACTACTAGCCCTCCGGTTTAATCTGAATATAATAATAATAATAATAATAATAATAATAATAATAATAATAATAATAATAATAATAATAATAATTTCTACAAGTACATGTGCAAGGTATACAGGCCTTGCTGACATCAATGATATACTACTATATAGAAAGCCCCTTATTATGCAGAAGATTTCAGGGAAATTAAGGCAATTTTGTCCCAGGATGTGACCCACACCAGTTGACTTACACCCAGGTACCTATTTTACAGATGGGTAAACATGGACAGTAGATGCCTTAATGTTTCCTAATGTTTCCAACCGTACTGGGTATTGACCCCTGGACCTTTAGTGTGTGAGCTACCAATTGAGCTACTTCCCACTGCCAGAGTTTGAGTGTGGTGAACCATTTTCCCATGACTTCATTCATAAATTTCACCTTGCTAATGCTCACAGGATGTCAAATCCAAAATATGCTAGTTTCCAGTTGGATGCTCATGCCCTTACCACTAAGAATTCAAGGAAATGTTTGCATTAATAAATCAAACTACCTAATAATGGCATATCATGTGCAAAACATTTCTATAAAGCAATCTGTTACGTCAGTATTGTCACCTTTTTCTGAAACGTGCAAACCATACTTTCTAGAAATCGACTTCATCATATATCATTATCATTTATCAAGAGTACAAGTTTCAAAAGAAAGTTGGATGGTTCTAAGATTTAAAGGTGATTTGCACATAGGCAACGCATACAGTATATGCTATACAGTGGAACCTCAGCTTACGAATTTAATCCTTTCTGTGACCTTGTTCGTATCCTGATGTGTTCATATGCCGAGTTAATTTTCCTCATTTAAATTAATTGAAATGCAATTAATCCGTTCCAGCCTTCAGGAGGCATGACAAAATAATGCTAATATCAACTCTACAGCTTAGTTATCTATCAAAATTCGTCTATTATGACATAAACAATATTAATAACATAGAAACATGATATATACGTACTCTAGAATGAATAAAATAGGCGACACCGGCAGAAAGCATCTGCCATTTACTCTCCCACTCTAGTATCTTCCCAGTCCATAACCCCACACCTAGCTTGTGTTTATCTATGATTAGTGGTGAGGTTGTCATAAATGTAACCACAGGTGTGGTCAAAACAGATGTATATATAGGTGAAGAAATGAGCACTCTGGCCACGGTGGTGGTGGTGGTGGTGGCAGCGGCCAGCTGTTCCACTCTGTGCTGCTGCTGCCTTCATTTCTCTAGCTTTTTTCATAGTTTCTAGTCGCTTCCTGAGCTTCTTGGTGATTGTAAGCAAATACTGTCTCTTTGGGCGAGGCACTGTGTAAGAAATTTGTACAATATAAGACAAAATTACGCATCCCAAAGGTCTGCTGCAGTCACTCAGAGTGGCACACCTCGTCTTCCTTTTGACCCTTGGTTGGCACTGAGATAGACGTGGTAGTAGCAGCTGTACCTACAGCAACCCAGAGGGTTACCAATTTTTATTTTGAAGCATTTGCCACAAAAATATGAAAAAAAAATATGAAAAATGTCTAAAAGTAACAACATATTATTATTACTGTTATATTGTATTATTATTTATTTTTTTTATTATTATCACACTGGCCGATTCCCACCAAGGCAGGGTGGCCCGAAAAAGAAAAACTTTCACCATCATTCACTCCATCACTGTCTTGCCAGAATGGTGCTTTACACTACAGTTTTTAAACTGCAACATTAACACCCCTCCTTCAGAGTGCAGGCACTGTACTTCCCATCTCCAGGACTCAAGTCCGGCCTGCCGGTTTCCCTGAACCCCTTCATAAAAGTTACTTTGCTCACACTCCAACAGCACGTCGAGTATTAAAAACCATTTGTCTCCATTCACTCCTATCAAACACGCTCATGCATGCCTGCTGGAAGTCCAAGCCCCTTGCACACACAACCTCCTTTACCCCCTCCCTCCAACCTTTCCTAGGCCGACCCCTACCCTGCCTTCCTTCCACTACAGACTGATACACTCTTGAAGTCACTCTGTTTCGCTCCATTCTCTCTACATGTCCGAACCACCTCAACAACCCTTCCTCAGCCCTCTAGACAACAGTTTTGGTAATCCCGCACCTCCTCCTAACTTCCAAACTACGAATTCTCTGCATTATATTCACACCACACATTGCCCTCAGACATTATTATTATTATTAATTATTATTATTCTTAGTATGTATTATAATTATTATTAATACACAAGTATTATAATTATTATTATTATTAATTTAGAGAACTGGAGCACAGATCCAATTCCCTAGATCGAGCCCATCACCATGTACATACTAATAATAATAATTATAATAATAATAATACAGTGTAATAGTAATAATAATAGTAATAACAGTAAGGAGAAACTTCAAAAGGCTGCCAGTCGTTGGTGCCACCATCAGCAAAACGTTGGTAACCACTACTCGTACACTTTTCACCTGTCTAGACTTTAGTCTACATATTAGTACTGTATTAGGTTAAGTCTCCCCGAAATGCCTTGGCATTATAGTGGCTTTCTTTGCTCCAATCATATTATGATATGTAAACATACATTGTAACCTATGCAAAGAAATATTATTTTATTTAAGGAACCTTCCTTGAGGGGGAAGTTCGTATCCTGAAATTTCATTCGTATCCAGAAGCAAAAAATCGACCAAATGACTGTTCGTATCCTGAAAAATTCGCATAGTAGGGCATTTGTAAGCCGAGGTTCCACTTTATTAAAAATGGAAATTGTAATTGTGTAAAACAGTATAAATTATTTTACCCTACAGGACAGCTTCACTCGATATGGTAATAGAATGGACCTTTTTTAAGTTCTTGGCTGATGGGGCATTACCTCAATAGCTCATTGGCATAGAAATGATGCATTATCAACACCAAAGATGGAAGTTTTTGTGATTGGTTATCTTGCCTTTGTGAGAATTTTTCTTACTAACCCTTTCACTGTTGCAACCTCTGAAATTAAAAGTGCTGTAAAAAGATTCTCTACTATTTCATTTTTTTTAATCATAAATAAGTTTATTCAGGTATAGGTACACACAAATAGTTACATAAATAATTATACATAGCATATGTGTAGGTTATCCTAGGTACTATACATGCTTCTATGTATGATAATTTATGTAACTGTATTTATGTATACCTGTACCTGAATAAACTTATGATTTTAAAACTGAAATACTAGAGAATCTTTTTTTTGAAAGAATGATGCCAACAATGTAAAATTTGATGGAGAACTTAAGAAATTAGACATCATTTGCAGAGGACACTAAAATAGGAATGAAAGTCAGTACGGTAGAGGACACTGAAAAAGTACAGGAAGATATAAACAGGGTTTTCCAGTGGGCAGTGGAGAACATGACGTTCAATGGTGATAAGTTACAGCTGCTTAGGTATGGAAAGAATGAAGAACTCAAAAGGAGCACTATACACAAAACTCAAGAGGGTCACCAAATAGAATGTAAGGAACACGTAAAAGACCTAGGAATAATTATGTCAGCGAACCTTTCTTTTAACCCTTTGAGGGTTTCGGACGTACTAGTACGTTTTACGCGCAGGGGTTTTTGACGTACTAGTACGCATAAATTCTAGCGCAGTCAAATCTTGCGGGAAAAGGCTGGTAGGCCTCCATATGAAAGAATGGGTCTATGTGGTCAGTGTGCATGGTATAAAAAAAATCCTGCAGCACACAGTGCATAATGAGAAAAAAAAAAACTGACCTTTTTTTTGGAATAAAACAGCGACTTTGCACTGTATTTTTGTATGGTATTTATTGTTGTATTCTAGTTTTCTTGGTCTCATTTTATAGAAAGGAAGGCATATCACAGAAATTGAGATGATTTTGACTGGTTTTACAATGAAAAGTACCTTGAAATTGAGCTCAAAGTAGCAGATATGTTCGATTTTTACCAAAGTTCAAAAGTAAACAAATCATGCCAAGCATCCAATACACATCAACTGGTGAGTTTAATATTCTTTTGCAAGTGCGCCAATATGATTTATACCATTTTTTACACTAATGCAGTAGTATGCATAACAGTAAATCTTCTAATTTTTTGTGAGAATAAAAATTCAAAGTGGAAAGCAAAATAATGTAAGAGGGGCCTTGAGACGTGACTAATGAACAGAGGAAATGCCGTTTTAGTGCCAGGAATGTATTTCTTGTTTATTCTGGACCCTATTTAGAAATTGGCATTTTTTGAAATTTGTGTGAAATTGGCAAAATTGCTAAATTCTGACCACTGTATTGGATAGTTGAAAATGGTAAATGGGTGGTTTCTTGCACTTATTCAATAGAAAAAAATGTAGTTCTAGCGAAATATTCATGTTTTTTGTCGACTAGTACAGTGGAATTGGCGGAAAATGGGGCTTAAAGTGGGCAAAATCGCCAATGCGTAAACATCGCCGAGACTGCTAAATTCACGTGAGCATAATTCCATAAGTTTTCCATCAAATCTCATAATTTTGGTGTCATTATGATTGGGAAAAGATTCTCTATCTTTTCATAAGAAAAATAATTTTTTTTTTTAAATTTGGCTGACCCTGAGAACGAGTTTCTGAGAGGGCCTATTGACCCTCAAAGGGTTAAAGACCATAACAAGACAAAGATCACGACAGCCAGGAAGATGACGGGGTGGGTATTGAGAACTTTCAAACCAAGGGAAATAATGCTGATGGTGACACTCTTCAAGTCGCTAGTGCTCCCTCACTTGGAATATTGCTCAGTGCTGATGGCCCCGTTCAGGGCAGGAGAAATATCAGAGCTGGAACAAATACAGAGATCGTTTACGGCTCACATTGAGCCAGTAAAGCACTTAAAACTACTGGGAACACCTGCAAGTCTTGAACATGTACTCATTGGAGCAGAGGAGAGAGAGGTACATGATAATATATACTACCTGGAAGGTACTCGAGGGCTTTGTCCCAAATCTTCACACTGCCATAACATACTGGAGTGAGAGAGATGGGAGGAAGTGTAAAGTAAACCCAGTGAGGAGCAGGGGTGTGGTGGGGACAATAAGGGAACACTGTATCAACATCCAGGGTCCCAGACTTTTCAGCATCTTACCAGAAGATATTAGAAACACTGCTGGAACAAGTGTAGAAGCCTTCAAAAGGAAACTAGACAAGTATCTTCACCGGGTGCCAGATCAACCAGGCTGTGATGGATATGTGGGGCAGCGGGCCTCCAGCAGCGACAGCCTGGTTGATCAGGCAAGCACCAGATGAGCCTGGCCCATGGCCGGGCTCAGAGGGTAGATAAACTCTCGAAACTCTTCAAAGGTATATCAAAAGTATATCAAAGGTGCAAGGTTGGCAGTCTAGGTGCAGTTGAAGCATTGGAAATATTGCCTACTTTGAGTCCTATTTTAAGCCAGTTTTAATGTTCAATACAACCCATTTCTTAGCTATTTCGCTAGTATTCCGTCCATTATAATTTCATGAATTTGTATTTTCTGTAATTTGAAAATTTAGACTTGTTCTTTCAAAGTTAGCAGCTGGGATAATCACTAATATATGTTGATTTATAGGTCAGCCGAGGGTGGCGCGGCAGTGGCAGGGGGTGCTGCTCCTGGGGGCGACCCTCCCACAGGAGAGAATGGAGAGATTGTGGGGGGACCACGTGGACCACAGCAGGTCGCAGCACAGAAACGAATGCAACAGACTCAAGCACAAGTTGATGAGGTATGAGAGTGTCGCTCAGTTGGAATAAGTAGTGCAGTAATCTGAAGAGGATATCTTCCCATAGTAGGCCATTTGGAGGAGTGCACACAAGGAGATATTTCAGTGATGTAGGTTGTGCTGAGGATTGTCAAGAGCTCTTGTGTAGTGATAAATTGATATATAATGATGGTATAGTACAGTACCAATACAATGAATTCTTAAAATGCATGTGGTTCAAGTTTTGTAAAATATATATTGTTTTTTTTTGGTCTAAAGTCATTACAGTAACTTGTGTACAAATATTCCAAAATTTATTAAACAGTTTTGGAATTAGCTTAATTCCTAATTACCTATGCATAGAAATTAATGACAGTATCATAATTGTTTTCCAGCAGAAAGTACATGTAAATTATGTATTATACTGTATGCAAACTGTGAAAATTTACTTCCTTGCTAGGATTAGTGTACGTGTATGCAACATAGGCTTCTGGGGGTAGGAAAACAGATTGGTGAAATGATTAGAATAAAATAGTACAGTAATAGTGACAATGTTGGCATGAATTTTTTTTGCAATTCAGTAATAATAAATGGAAGGCAGACAGTAGGGGAAAAAGGTAAAAGTGATTGGTAAAGGTATGCAAAAGAATGTGTAAGGCAGCGTTAACAAATTTTGCTGAGAATGAGAAATTCTTGAAAGTTTACTGCTGAGGCTTATCCTATGGCCAGCAGGAACCCTATGTTTGTGTGTGTGCTTGTAAACACTTGTTCCCAGCACTGCAGGCCAACAGATACATTTTTGTTGTGCCTCTTACCATAAAGGTGCATGTGTTCTTCAGCGGGTGATGTTATGATGGACCCGTGGCTCGAGTTAGTATTGGGTTGTAACCAACTTGCACTGTTAATGCGAGTAAAGGAAATTAAGAGGGGCTTTTTGCAGTACTGTATATAATTCACTTTATGCAAGTTGTGGATGTAGATTGGCAGAATTAGGCAGTGAGAACTTTAGTACAGTGGACCCTCGGTTATCGGCTGTAGCTCATTCCAGAAGATCAGCCTAAAGCCGAAAAGGCTTAAAACCGAAATAATATTTCCCATAAGAATTAATGTAAATACAGTTAATCTGTTTCAGACATCAAAAATATTAGCAAAAAATACATTTTTTAAAGATTAACTATTGTTTTACATACAGAAAACAATGAGTACATTCATTACTTACCTTAAAATATTTGTAGACTTAATGTAGAGCAAGAGGTGAGTAGTATTTATTTGTAGGAAGTCAGTGTAGGCGGCAGTAGATGTAGGTACAATACATGTATGTAACCCCCCCCCCCCCCGGGCTACACTACACAGCCATATTATTACCATGTTCACTGAGTTTAATTGTTTTTAACAACTACCTTTACATGCCATCATAAACAAAGGAAGAAGTAATGAATAATTCATGCCGAGAATTGTAAACAAACACACATGAAGGACGGTTACTGGGCGAGACTCCAGATTCACAGTTTTCTCTCTAGTGCTGAATCATATAAAATGTAACGTTTACTCTCCACCCAGCTCTCCACTCGATAGCATATAAACAGTGGATGTTTATATGCTATGTAACGTTTCTTATATAATTTTGAAAATATCATGTATGGATTAATGAAAATTTCTATATTAGCCTAAAATAAGACATTTAATGTGCCCAAGAGTGATTATTATTAAACATACATCGCATATAAACATTGCTACACTCCCTGCCTCCCTGTTACACTCCTTTCCTTCCTGCTACACTCCCTGCCTCTGCCTGCCTGCCTTGAATTCTATCGTGTTTCTCACTTTTTAACAAAGGAACTTTAGGAACTTTCTTTGGGGCCATGGTTACTTATTTTGCAGTAGCACTTAATTACGTACCTCCAGAAACTGGATTATAGCGAAATGTTTGGATGAATGAGCAGAAGCTTCCTCACTTGCTCAGAGACACAGCCACAATGACTCAGGAATGCACGAGTGGACGCGTCCAGTACCACCGATAAGCACAGTAATGGCCGATAACTGGAAGCCGAAAAAACGGCCGATAACTGAGGGTCCACTGTAGAGAGAATTTGTTTGCTTTGACTTTTCAGCATTTTGTTCAGATTTTTGGCTCTTTGCCGATGACACTGTGCTCTTGGGAGATTCTGAAGAGAAGTTGCAGAGATTGGTGGATGAATTTGGTAGGGTGTGCAAAAGAAGAAAATTAAAGGTGAATACAGGAAAGAGTAAGGTTATGAGGATAACAAAAAGATTAGGTGATGAAAGATTGGATATCAAATTGGAGGGAGAGAGTATGGAGGAGGTGAACGTATTCAGATATTTGGGAGTGGACGTGTCAGCGGATGGGTCTATGAAAGATGAGGTGAATCATAGAATTGATGAGGGAAAAAGAGTGAGTGGTGCACTTAGGAGTCTGTGGAGACAAAGAACTTTGTCCTTGGAGGCAAAGAGGGGAATGTATGAGAGTATAGTTTTACCAACGCTCTTATATGGGTGTGAAGCGTGGGTGATGAATGTTGCAGCGAGGAGAAGGCTGGAGGCAGTGGAGATGTCATGTCTGAGGGCAATGTGTGGTGTGAATATAATGCAGAGAATTCGTAGTTTGGAAGTTAGGAGGAGGTGCGGGATTACCAAAACTGTTGTCCAGAGGGCTGAGGAAGGGTTGTTGAGGTGGTTCGGACATGTAGAGAGAATGGAGCGAAACAGAATGACTTCAAGAGTGTATCAGTCTGTAGTGGAAGGAAGGCGGGGTAGGGGTCGGCCTAGGAAGGGTTGGAGGGAGGGGGTAAAGGAGGTTTTGTGTGCGAGGGGCTTGGACTTTCAGCAGGCATGCGTGAGCGTGTTTGATAGGAGTGAATGGAGACAAATGGTTTTTAATACTTGACGTGCTGTTGGAGTGTGAGCAAAGTAACATTTATGAAGGGATTCAGGGAAACCGGCAGGCCGGACTTGAGTCCTGGAGATGGGAAGTACAGTGCCTGCACTCTGAAGGAGGGGTGTTAATGTTGCAGTTTAAAAACTGTAGTGTAAAGCACCCTTCTGGCAAGACAGTGATGGAGTGAATGATGGTGAAAGTTTTTCTTTTTCGGGCCACCCTGCCTTGGTGGGAATCGGCCGGTGTGATAATAATAAAAAAAAAAAAATTTTGGTAGTTTGAAGAAAAAGTTTGTCGGATGCTACTAGATTTCACTTGCGCACACACAAATCTTCATGATTGCCATGACTAGCAGTTATTTTATTCTTTTTGGACTCTAGTTTTGAAGTTGAGAGTACATATCGTAGTAGACTAGGTGTTAAGTTGAATATAAAGAATGGGTCCAAATTGAAGTGAATTAAATTTGTTGCATTTGTTTTATGGAAAATCCCTTCAGTTTTGATTATAACAAAATATGTACTGTATTATGTTGGTTTTAAAGGGATTTAGGAATGGTATTTGATGAAGATACATGTGCTACACTTGTGTATCTTTATTGAGATATGTTTCTCATGCACAACATGCTTTATTTGTTAATAAAGCCAGTTGCACAGGCAGAATGTTTCAGTAAAAATACCCAGTGTTGTATGTGTCTTATTCATCAACTTGTTGGTATTATAATGTGGTTTTATTGGAGGAATCATTGAACCAAGATTAAATATTAAAATAAATTTATATTCTATAATTTGTCAATTATGCTAAACTTTAAACAGACCTATTTATGTACATAATAATTACTTAAGGTAAACTTTGGTGTTGTAGCTAGAAGAATGTTTCCCAATATTTTTTTGGTCTGAGCTGTTGCACTGCTGATATCATTGGCTCTGATCAAGTGATGATTTTAACCCTCAGATGCCTCTTAATACTATCATTTTCTACATTCTCTTGTGGATTTTATCATTAATTTCAAGGTCAGTTACTGTTCATTACCACTTGCCTCTTTTGAGCCTAAATTTTCAAACAAATGATTGTAAGCTACTCTTTCAAGTTTGTTGATTTGTTAAAGTGACTGACCTTTGTATATAATATGTCAGTGTCTATTTTTATTGAGCTTCATTGTATATGAGAAGGATTTAGTTTTCATCTTTCATTAGCCATTATGTCATTTTATCAATGATATTTTTCAAATGTTCATCAGACAAAGAAGTCCTTCTCATTTACTAGTAGCCATAGCTTGTAGCAGTTTGTGTATTACCAAGTGCCACTTATCCTTTAACAATAATGATAAACTTGATCCAATTTCTTGAGCGGTGGAGCAGGTGACCTCAGTAATGTGTAGGAATGTGGAACTCGTGATGATCAGAGATGGGAAACTGTCAGAACTTGAGACTCGTGCAGGTAGGCCTAAGAAAGCATGTTAAATTAGAAGATGTGATTTGAATTTTGGGAAGCATTTTTGTTTTTGGCAAGTGTGTTTGAAGCACTGGTGGAGGAGTTTGTTGTCCTCGGGTGGACTCGGCTTTTATCTCCGTATATACCACATAGTGATATTACTGTTTTTGTGCATTTTTTAACTAATGTACAGTACAAACTTGTCTTGTAAATTTAGAGATATCTAGTTTTAAAAGGTTCATTGTGAGTAAGTTGCAGGGTTGATCCCTACTACAGGAAAATTATGGCTAAAAATTTAATTTGTAGTTAAAGTACATTTTTCAATTATTAGGCAATCTTGAATATGTACATATTGTACTAATATTACTATATTACACTTGATTGAAAAATAGTAGTAAGAGTTTTGCAATAATTCTAAGCTGAAGCAACAGTGCTAAAGTTTCATGAATTGTACAGTTTCTCAAACTCTAGATGCATCACAAGTTTTCTTCTATATAATATATATATATATATATATATATATATATATACTTTATATATATATATATATATATATATATATATATATATATATATATATATATATATATATATATATATATATATATATATATATATATATACATACATATATACATACATATATACATACACATATACGTGTATACTTATTTGCTATATTAATTTGTACCAGTCTTGTCTAATGGAATTAAGATACTTAAGTTCAGCTACTTCCATCTACATTACAGCAATTCACATGGAAGGCTTAACAATTTTTATTTATATACTTGCACCAGAGAGTTGTAGGACAACTACTGTATAACAGAAAGATTGATGATTACATGGAAGGGTCACTAGCCTCAGAGTTCTGTACTGAAAATATTTGCTGTGGCAAGTAGTAAGTGGTGCCAAAGCTAATCAGGGAAAATGCTAATTGAGTGTGTAGAAAAAGACTAGGTACAGGTCAGGATATTTATTGGAAACTTTTCATTACAAGTAACTTCAGTCCTAATACAGGGATAACTAAGAAATGAATTTATGTAGTGGTAGGAGTCAGGTGGTAAGCTGTGAGGGTAATAGTGGTGGTAGTACAATTGTGGTAAGATGGGTTGGGTTTGAGAAGGACCTGTCAACATCATGTAACAGTGGTCTCCAGACTGGGTAATATCCTGTTGATTAGCATTTTGAATATAGTGTAACTTCTGGATTTTTGATGGCAAAAGCATATGGAGGCTTCCCTAATTGCAGTTGGTAACACCATCCTTCAAAAATCCGAAAGTTACACTATATCCTAATTGCTAATCAACAGGATATTACCCATTCTGGAGACCACTGTTACCCATCTTAGCAAAGTTGTACTACAACTACTATTACCCTTGTGGCTTACCACCTTACACCTGCCACTTAGTTACCTCTGTATTAGGACTGAAGAAGACACTCATGGTGAAACATTTCCTATAATGTCTTGAATTGTACATAATTGTCTTTTTCTACATCTTGTCGGTCTTACCACATCATTTCTCATTAATTGGGAGTGTACTGGTTATAGAAAATGGCTATTTTCATTAAGTTTCAGTGAGCCGGTTTTCAAGGCGGGAAAACTAGAACCAATGGCAGTATTTATTAATTAGGACTCACGAATGTTGGAATTGAACCTTTTACACTGATTTCTAATTAAAATGAGAATATACCATAGAAATTGAGTGCAATTCACCTATTATGAAATGAGCAAAATACCGTATAGTCGAATCCTATCACAAACTTGCTGTGGTCAAGAATGGTATATCTCGATTAAAATTTTGTTATAATCATAACCATGAGGCAAATCTCTGGAGGGAAAACAAATTGTAAAATATGGTTATAGTAGCACTGAACACAGTAAAAGTAAATCCTTCTCAGATATATCTTGAGAAGAAGACGTGTGTAATTGCAGTGTAATGCTTGATATTGTACCTTGGTTATGCAAGGTTACATTGGAAATGTGAACTGGTTGTCCTGTTGATGTTATTTGTAATTTAAGCATCATGTGATAGAAGGATTTATTAGAATTATAAGACTTTTCATTAATGCAAGCCACTCATTGTTTAATATATGAATACAGTATGCAGAGCCCCAGTGATATCTTCAGTGATCTCTTGCAGTGGCTCTGAAATCTGGCACCCTTGTCTCACCACATCTTTATCATCTGTTCACACGTTTTCACTATTACATCACAGAATGCTCAATAATTGCAAAATTCATCCTGATTACATTAGATATAGAACCAAAGAAGGCATGGGAATCTAATTGTAGCATAATGTATAACACATTGTGGTAGAAGCTAGGTTACATATAAAATGAGTGGAATACTGACTTCTGTCATCTAAACATTAGGGGATAGAATTTGTGGAAATTACATTTTCATTGTAAAAATTGTGCATTACCTGTAGTTGATTCCTGGGGGTCACTGCCCTGGTGACCTGCTTCTCTGATGGCTTACCCTCTTCATTAAGTCCCCACTCAGTTTTAAGTACTAAATGTGTGGTTCTCTTATTTACACACATTCTTGCTTGTTCTACAGTTGCACAACTTAAATATTACAATACATATTATTACAAGGGTTTTAAATACTGCAGCAAGGAGGAGGCTGGAGGCAGTGATAATGGCATGTCTGAGGGCAGTGTGTGGTATGAATATTATGCAAAGAAGTTGTTTGGAGATTAGGAGGCATGAGCTTAATAAAAGTATTGTCCAAAGGGCTGAGGGGATATCAAGGTGGTTTGCACATTTAGAGAGGATGGAGGAGAGTAAGAGGACTCGGTGTGTAAATAAATCTGTAGTAGAGGGAATGATTGGTGGGAGTTGTCCTTGGAATGGTTGGAGGGGTAAGAGGGGCTATTACATCTAATAGATATGCGAGAGCATGCTAGATAGGGGCAGGTAGAGGCAAGTTTTATGACTTAGCATGTTGTTGAAGTGTGAGCAAGGTAACATTTATGAAGGGATTCAGGGGAAGTGGTTAGCTGAACTGGAGTCATAGAGGTGGGAAGTAGTGTCTGCACTCTGAAGGAGGGGCAGGAATATTGCAGTTTGGAGGAGCATTGGAGCTATGCCTCTGGCAAGACAGTGATAGCAAGTGATGGGGAGAGGGGTCACCTACTTTGGTGGGAGATGTCAGGTGTGTTCAACTAAGTCAGGTACATAAACGGTATAACATATCGATTATTCTAGGTTAAATCTATAATATACTATACCAATGTGCCCATTATGCTTGTGCACCCTCAAGCCCATTGTAAAAATTGGAAATTATGTATAGCACCCAAACAAGCTATAATGGATTTCCACGTAAATAAGAATTAAATTCTGTGTAAATATGAATTAATATCGCAGCTACATGGTAGTCATGGTCCTTCACTCTCATTCTGGCTGCAGTAAGCTGGTCCTCCACGCTCATTCTGGTTTCAGTAGGCCTCCCTTAACACATCTTCCTGATCCTCTGCTCTCATTATGGCTTCAGAATACTACTGTTCAGTATGAATTCCATGTAAACATGGAATAAAATTATTCACAACTTTTTGCCGCCATTTGAATTGCCCACCAAAACTTTGGTGGTGTGAAGTGCTACTCTCACCTCCTCTCACCGTTTGCTCTAATTTGAGAACTGAAGAGGCTCGTCTAACATTTTCACTGGGTTTGAGTATGGTAAAAGCATTTTTTTTTTTTTTTTTACCTGGGTCATGTTTGTTTTACAGAGATAATTTTCAAGTTGTTGAGGTGGTCAGTTAGCCACAGAGAGATTCTGCATTAGTAATTTTTTTTAGAGTATGTACAATAAATGGATTCGACTGTACGGTACTCTGTATTCTCAGATACGGCTAAAATATGGTAAATGCATAGCATAGTAGAGTTCATTTTTAGGTACCAGAGGATATTTCCCACAAAATCAATTGAAAGTCAAATGTAGAATTGTTTAGCAAACTGGAAGATCTATTCACAGTATTTATGAAGGTGTTTCTTACTCAGTTTATATTTTTTTGTTTTTGTTTTTTATTATTGCACTGCTTGCATTTTTGTTTGGCAAAACAGGTTGTTGGAATAATGAGAGTCAACGTGGAGAGAGTTTTGGAACGCGATCAGAAACTATCGGAACTAGATGATCGTGCAGGTGAGATTTAAAGGACGTGGGCTGTCTTGGATCCTCCTTGCCTACCAGCTTCAGGGAGATCATACTGTTGGGGCTTATGCTTTTACTATCAGTGTGTGAAGTGGACTTGCTGCATACTAACCAGTCTTGACCTTGCTATCCTTGAAAATGCTTGTATAACTGGATAATTAATTTACATACAAAAAAGGAAGGGGTTGCTGGAAGTGGTGCTTGGAGAGTATATTTCTCTGCTGTAGGTTAGGGCAGCAAGACTCAGGTAAATTGTTAGGGGCAGTGGCACTTGGGCTTTAGATGAGGTTGCTTTTTTTTTTTTTTTTTTTTTTTTTTTTTTTTTTTTTTTTCAGCTTTTGTTGCCTTAAATGATACAAAAGTACTACTGACATTTTTTAATAATACTGTACCATGTATATACATTACTGTAAATTGAAATTTTCACTGAGTACTGTGTAACATTCTAAGCCCTCCAATTTTCCACATTATTAAAACACTGGAAATAAACCATAATTTTCTTAAGACATACTTATATTGGCTTCTTAAGAGAGCTCTAGTCACTTCTCTTGTTATTGGATAATGGTATAAATGTGTATGGTAAATAGGCTTTTTTTTTTTTTTTATAACCTCCTTCAGCAGTTCTTAAAGCATGTTTGATCCCACCACAGTTCTAAATTTATGGCACAAAAATAGTAATAGTGTAGCAAGTTACTGAGTGTATTGAATGTTTATATCATCCCTGTTGCTGATCAATGTGTATTACAAGTCAATTTTATTACAAAAGTATTCTTAAAAATTTTATTGGATTTTTACCCATTTAATATTAATTTTTTTTAATGATTTATAAATATTTTGGATATGAATTTTTTTTAATACAATGATGTGGATAATTTGGGTTTGATCTTTCAGTATTACAACATTGTTTATCAGCCTCTTTGAAGCCCAAGCATTACATGTCTTTGTTAATGCATTTTGAATTGATTGGAGCAGGTAATGACAGGCTTAACTTTGCCTGGGATGCAGCAGAATGGTGGAAGCTGATTGTTTGACCTTCATTTCAGAGTTATGGAATTTAACTGCCCTTGTATTGCTGAATTACTCAACTTAAATCTCTGTTAACTGCCATAAAACTGTTCTGATTTTTCCTGTCTTACGGCCACTTTTTTTAATTTTTCTGTGTTTGGGATATGTTATTGTTGGTATGTATGTGGTTACAGTATAAACATTACTTATGAGTATTTTTCCATGGTAGGTGTTTCTTGTTTAATGTATGATTTGATTTGGAATCACTCTTCTTAAACCTTCCCTTCTCATTGTTACCATGTGTGGCGGATTTTTGTGGGCTCTAGGTTGTGGACATCATGCGGACAAACGTGGAAAAGGTCCTGGAAAGGGATCAGAAACTTTCTGAGCTGGATGACCGTGCAGGTACCCATAACTCGGGCGTTGTTGTACCTCGGCTCATTGTGTTCCCCATGTCTGTTCTTTGTTTTTCAGAGTCGGTTTTTTGTGGTTGTGTTTATGTGTTGCAGACCATTTTAAATATGACATGTAGAACAGTAAAAGATAGTTACAGTACTCCTGCTGTGCTGGGGCTCCTCTCCTGAGTGTGTTTCTTGACTGACCTGGTTAGGTTATGGGGTTAAAGGGTTAATTTGTTTGTAAAATGAGTGTAGGTAATTTCTGTTCAACAAAACTGTTACCACCCTATTGTAGTGAAAGATAGCTTTAAAAAAACCACAGTATGGGTGGGGTTCGAACTCATGGCAAGCAAGTCATAAAACTCCAGGCCAGTGTGTAAGCCACTGGGCTAGATGGCCCACTGGCTTACACACTGGCCTGGCTTGCACACTGACCTGGCTTACACACTGTGGTTTGTTTGCAATCATATTATTACGATTTCGTGAGTAAAGACAGCTTGCATGATGAGTTTGGTTAGGTATCGCCTGAAAATAAAAGATGTTTAACAAGCAGTTTGTTCATAATTAAAAAAAATTATTTGCTAAGTGAATGGAATGGGGTCTGAAAAACATTGTATAAATTGGTTAAATATTGGCTTTACATACATAAGAATCCCCACTTGATTTAGTAATTGCAGTTCTTTACCTGAAAATTTGAGCTGCTTTGCTGCACTGAGATCAAAATACATCTTATTAATGCTAAAGGATGTTTAGTAATCTGTTAACCCTTTGAGGGTCCAAGCCGGAGATCTACGCCTTGTCCACAGGGTACAAGCCATAGTTCTACACCATGAGCTCAGCTCGCTCGGATACTGTGAGCAGTAAATTTGGGCCTAGATATGAGAGAATGGATCTATGTGATAAGTGTGCACCATCTAAAACAAATCCTGCAGCATGCAGTGCATAATGAGAAAAAAAAAAAATGACAGTGGTTTTTGGATTAAAACACCGACTTTGCGGTGTATGTATTTTCATATGGTTGTTAGTTGTATTCATGGTTTCTTGGCCTCATTTAATAGAAAGGAAGGTACATTACAGAAATAGATGTTTTGATTGGTTTAATACTGAAAATAGTATGAAATTGAGCTCAACATAGCAGAAATGTTAGTTTTGTTGATGTTCAAGAGTAAACAAGTAATATCACGCATCCAATACATGTCAACCTCTGGGTCTAATGTACGTTCGCGAATGCGCTAATATTATTTATACAATTATTACAATATTGCATAACGGTAAATCTTCTATTTCATTTTTTTTTTTTAAGTCGGCTGTCTCCCACCGAAGCAGGGTGACCCAAAAAGAAAGTACTTTCATTATCATTCAACACTTTCACCTCACTCACACATAATCATTGTTTTTGCAGAGTTGCTCAGAACACAACAGTTAAGAAGTATATACATATAAAGATACACAATATATCCCTCCAGACTGCCAATATCCCAAACCCCTCCTTTAAAGTGTAGGCATTGTACTTCCCATTTCCAGGACTCAAGTCCGGCTATATAAAAATAACCGGTTTCCCTGAATCCCTTCACTAAATATTACCCTGCTTACACTCCAACAGCTTGTCAGGTCCCAAATACCATTCATCTCCATTCACTCCTATCTAACACGCTCATGCACGCTTGCTGGAAGTCCAAGCCCCTCGCCCACAAAACCTCCTTTACCCCCTCCCTCCCAACCTTTTGGAGGACAACTCCCTACCCCGCCTACTTTCCCCTACAGGTTTATTCGCTCTCCATGTCATTCTACTTTGATCCATTCTCTCTAAATGACCAAACCACCTCGACAACCCCTCTTCAGCCCTCTGACTAATACTTTTATTAACTCCACACATTCTCCTAATTTCCACACTCCGAATTTTCTGCATAATATTTACACCACACATTGCCCTTAGACAGGACATCTCCACTGCCTTCAAACATCTCCATGCTGCAGCATTTACAATTCAAGCTTCACACCCACATAAGAGTGTTGGTACCATTATACTTTCATACATTCCCTTCTTTGCCTCCATAGATAACGTTTTTTTGTCTCCACATATACCTCAATGCACCACTCGCCTTTTTTCCCTCATCAATTCTATGATTGACCTCATCCTTCATAAATCCATCCGCTGACACATCAACTCCCAAATATCTGAAAACATTCACTTCTTCCATACTCCTCTCCAATTTGATATCCAATTTTTCTTTATCTAAATCATTTGATACCCTCATCATCATACTCTTTTCTATGTTCACTTTCAACTTTCTTCCTTTACACACACTCCCAAACTTGTCCACTACCCTTTGCAATTTTTCTTTAGAATCTCCCATAAGCACAGTATCATCAACAAAAATTAACTGTCAATTCCCATTTTGTATTTGATTCCTATAATTTAATCCCACCCCTCTCCCCAACACCCTAGCATTTACTTTTACAACCCCATCTGTAAATATAATATTAAACAACCATGGTGACATTACACATCCCTGTCTAAGACCTACTTTTACTGGGATGTATGCAGTCTCCCTCTCTTCTACACACCCTAACCTAAGCCTCACTATCCTCATAAAAACTTTACAGCATTTAGTAACTTACTACGTATTCCATGTATTTGCAACATCTGCCACATTGCTCCCCTATCCACTCTATTATATGCCTTTTCTAAATCAAACAAATGCAATGAAAACTTTCCTACCTTTATCTAAATACTATTCACATATATGCTTCAATGTAAACACTTGATTTACACATCCCCTACCCACTCTAAAACTTCCTTGCTCATCCGCAATCCTACTCTGTCTTACCTCTAATTCTTCCAATAATAACCCTACTGTACACTTTTCCTGGTATACTCAGTAAACTAATTCCTCTGTAATTTTTACAATCTCTCTTTTCCCCCTTCCCTTTATATAAAGGGACTATACACGCTCTCTGCCAATCCCTAGGTACCTTCCCCTCTTTTATACATTTATTAAACAAAAATACCAACCACTCTAACACTGTCCTCCCCCTTGCTTTTAACATTTCTGTCATGATCCCATCAATTCCAGAGGCTTTACCCCCTTTCATTCTGCGTATTGCCGCATGCACCTCCCCCACACTCGCATCCTGCTCTTCTTCACTCCTAAAATATGGTATACCTCCCTGGCCAATGCATGAAATTACCGCCTCCCTTTCTTCGACATACGCCTCCATCTCCCCATCTACTAACTCCCATACTCTGTTTTTAACTGACAAATCCATTCATTCCCTAGGCTTTCTTAACTTGTTTGACTCGTTCCAAAATTTTTTCTTATTTTCATTAAAATTTCTTGACTGCCTCCCCCACTCTATCGTCTGCTCTCCTTTTGCACTCTCTCACCACTCTTCACCTTTCTTTTACTCTCCATATACTCTGCTCTTCTTATAACACTTCTGCTTTGTGAATAAAATTTCTTTGCAAATGAAAAATAAAAATAGAATTCATTTGTGAAGCCTGGAAACATAATAAACTGAGGAAATGTTATTTTGGTTATTCTGGACCCTATTTTGATATTGGAATATTTTGAATTTTGTGTGAAATTGGCCAAATTACCAATTTCTGATAACTTTATTGGGTAGCTGAAATAATTGATTGGGCAGTTTCTTGTGCTCAGTCAATAAAATAGCAGTAATACTAGTGAGATGGCTAAGAATTTGGTTGACTGGAATGTGTAATTGGCCGAAAATAGGAGTCAAAGTGGACAAAATTGCCAATGCGTAAATATCGCTGACAATAAAATTTGTGATGGTGTAATTTTGTCAGTTTTCCATCAAATTTCATACTTTATTTTATTACCTTCAGAAAAAGATTCTCTACCATTTCATAAGAAAGAATAACAAAAATTTTTTTGAAAATTCTTGGGCCCTGTGGACAAGGTGTATATCTATGGCTTGGACCTTCAGGGGGTTAACCCTTAAACTGTCAAAACAGATTTACATTCGCACGCGTAATGCTCCAGTAGTAGATCTACATTTTTTTTTTTTACATATTTTCAAATGTAACAAAAAAAATGTTTACACGTTTTCAAATGTAAAAAAAAAAAAAATTGCAATTTTTACATACTTTCAAATGTTGAAAAAATGTAGATCTACGTTTGGACAGTTTATGGGTTAAAGTGAATATATAGTGTTTAATTTCTGATAGTGTGACATTAGAATTCTCCTACATAAATATTTCTATATACAGTACTGAGTTGATTCAAGTTATAGCAAAGAGTGAATTATGTCAGTAATAATGTAATTGCCAATGTTGGTACTGTAATGATAGTTTCATGGCAGTCTGGAATCTTTAAATTAGTATGACCATCGGTGATTTTTTTGTGCAGTTTGGATGCCATACAGAAGTGCCTTTACCTTAGAATGGGAGGAAAAATAGAGGATTAACTTTAATAAATCAAGTACAGCATTAGCTTTTTAAATGTTATAAGAAATTTAAGATGAATGGCATCTTTAATTTATATATTTAAGCTTCATATTAAAGGTAGAGGTCAACAAGAGCTTTAATGTCGGATGAGGAAATTTAGCATCAGTAGTTTTTAAATGTTTTATGGTGACCCCCCGTCCCTCTTTATTTTGAAATAGGTGTGGTAATCATTGTAGACTTCAGGGGAATCACTGATGTTTGATGGTAAAATGTGGGTTTGGCAATAAAGAAATAGAATTAGAAAACTTTGTACGTGATCAGCATTAATATACAGTACAAAAGAAACGCCTCTCTGGAAAGGATATCCAAAGAAACCATAGGTTTTAGTGCCTTAGCATTTTTAATACTATGTACAGAGAAGTCTAATAAATATACTATATTATGAGTATTTCTAGAGGTCTGCAGCTTTGTAAACAAATCCTCAATGTAGAATTAGCTTATTTTTTCTTAAATTGTCAGATGGAATTTTGGAAATGTTCAGTATTGCTGCAGTTTGCTAAGTTGTACGTGTTATATCTTGACAGAAATTCCAAAATACTATCAGATAATTACTAGTGTGTAGTTATGTAGCATAATTTTGGCTTATTGCAATTCTCTTAGTTATTCATGTATTCAGTTTTATTGCTGTGGGACGCTTGAACACTAATTATTACTCTAATACTTTTCTTACCATATATTGTATTGTATATCTTCTCATTTGTCATTTTCACATAATTCTTTCCTAATCACTGCCTTTATTTTCCACAATATATACCAAACCAATAACAGAGCAACTTGGGAGCAAATAAATGTATACACAGTACAAATGTATATGTATGTAAACCAGGGTATGTCTTTCCTGTTATAAGCTATAATTTGGTGAGTGTTTGTGTGTTTCTTCCCTGGACACTGTGACCTCTTGCCAAGTTTAGGTGGTGGACATGATGAGAACCAACGTGGAGAAGGTGCTCGAGAGAGATCAAAAACTCTCCGAGCTTGACGATCGTGCAGGTATACAGGGAAGGGATGCGGCTTTGCTAATCACACTAGATTTTTTTAATTTGCAAAACTACACACTCCCACCTTGTTACATGTTTGGTATTTAAAGGATAGAAGGTTTTCGGCATTTTGTTTTCCTCTCTGGGGAATGAATAAGGATGACATTTTTGCTGAATTCTTCTTCTGAACTTTTAATACTTCAAACTGGTAGTAGGCAGTTACCTGCATTCTTGGCTTTTTTTTTTTTTCACTGAATCAGCATAGGACACAACTGATTCGTAGATGAATGACACGGCACCTCCTAGAATGTTCAGAGCTTTAAGTACTTAGTGACAGTTGGAATAAGCAGTGTTAAAATTACTGTAAAGTATGTTTCAGAATCAATAAAGCAATTTTAAATTATGTAATTGACCTCTTTCAAGGTTGTCTAAATGTAGTGGTGGGCATTACAACTTGTCGGTATTTAACATCAGTATCTTAAATCTTCTACTGGGATGAAATATTTGTTCCTGACAAGTGCAGTACATGTTTAATGTGTATGTCATGCCGAATAGGTAAAACTGGTCATTTAGCAAGAATTTGTTTAAAATTAAATCCTGTCTAAAATTTTCTCTTGTACATTAAAGATATATTTTTTATTTATGTTAATGTAAACATTAATAATTTTGTACCAATAGAACCATAGAAAAGTTATCTAACCTTGTTATAACAAGGGCAATTTAATTTAGCTTAATGCAGCTAAATATATTTTAGATAAGTTTACAATAATTTAATAAACAAGCATAATGAAATGTATATTTTTCGTTAAGTTCAGAATGATTTTCGTGAAATTATTACGTACACAAATTTTTACTTGCCTTGTTCGGCAAGAAGATCATTGCTATTTAAGCCAAAATTGCAAGTTTTACCTATTCGGCGCATGTACATGCGCATGTGTACATGTACATGCGCTTGTGTGCGCGCACATGTGCACACATGCACACACATGCACACACACATGCACATGCACACACATGCGCACACACATGCACATACACATGCACACACACACCACCAAGTGCTGGACACAGTACACACATCCGAGGAAGAAGTGAAGAGGCTTCTGAGTGAGCTAGATACCTCAAAGGCAATGGGTCCTGAGAGAGGGAGCCGAGGCGCTATGTGCACCCCTTACAACAATATTCAATACATCTTTTGAAACAGGGAGATTGCCTGAGGCATGGAAGACAGCAAATGTAGTCCCAATCTTTAAAAAAGGAGACAGACATGAAGCACTAAACTACAGACCAGTGTCACTGACATGTATAGTATGCAAAGTCATCGAGAAGATTATCAGAAGAGTGGTGAAACACCTAGAAAGGAATGATCTTATCAACAGCAGCCAACATGGTTTCAGGGATGGGAAATCCTGTGTCACAAACCTACTGGAGCTCTATGACATGGTGACAGCAGTAAGACAAGAGAGAGAGGGGTGGGTGGATTGCATTTTCTTGGACTGCAAGAAGGCATTCGACACAGTTCCACACAAGAGATTAGTGCAAAAACTGGAGGACCAAGCAGGGATGACAGGGAAGGCACTACAATGGATCAGGGAATACTTGTCAGGAAGACAGCAGCGAGTCATGGTATGTGGTGAGGTGTCAGAGTGGGCGCCTGTGACCAGCGGGGTCCCACAGGGGTCAGTCCTAGGACCAGTGCTGTTTCTGGTATTTGTGAACGACATGACGGAAGGAATAGACTCTGAGGTGTCCCTGTTTGCAGATGATGTGAAGTTGATGAAAAGAATTCATTTGATTGAAGACTAGGCAGAACTACAAAGGGATCCGGACAGGCTGCAGACCTGGTCCAGCAATTGGCTCCTAGAGTTCAACCCCACCAAGTGCAAAGTCATGAAGATTAGGGAAGGGCAAAGAAGACCACAGCCGGAGTACAGTCTAGGGGGCCAGAGACTACAAACCTCACTCAAGGAAAAAGATCTTGGGGTGAGTATAACACCAGGCACATCTCCTGAAGCGCACATCAACCAAATAACTGCTGCAGCATATGGGCGCCTAGCAAACCTCAGAACAGCATTCTGACATCTTAATAAGGAATCGTTTAGGACCCTGTACACCGTGTACGTTAGGCCCATATTGGAGTATGCGGCACCAGTTTGGAACCCACACCTAGCCAAGCACGTAAAGAAACTAGAGAAAGTACAAAGGTTTGCAACAAGACTTGTCCCAGGGCTAAGGGGTATGTCCTACGAGGAGAGGTTAAGGGAAATCGACCGGATGACACTGGAGGACAGGAGAGATAGGGATGACATGATAATGACATACAAAATACTGAGAGGAAGTGACAAGGTGGACAAAGACAATGTTCCAGAGATGGGACACAGCAACAAGGGGACACAGTTGGAAGTTGATACACAGATGAATCACAGGGATGTTAGGAAGTATGTATTTCTTCAGTCACAGAGTAGTCAGGAAGTGGAACAGTTTGGGAAGCGATGTAGTGGAGGCGGGATCCATACATAGCTTTAAGCAGAGGTATGATAAAACTCACGGTTCAGGGAGAGTGACCTAGTAGCGACCAGTGAAGAGGCGGGGGCAGGAGCTTGGACTCGACCCCTGCAACCTCAACTAGGTGAGTACAACTAGGCGAGTACAACTAGGCGAGTACACACACACACACACACACACACACACACACACACACACACACACACACACACACACACACACACACACACACACACACACACACACACACACCACACACACACACACACACACACACACCACACACACACACACACATACCACACACTCACACACACACATACCACACACACACACACGCACACATACCACACACACACACGCACACATGCCACACACACACACACACACACACACACACCACACATACCACACACACACACCACACATACCACACACACACACCACACATACCACACACACACACACCACACACGTACGCACACACACATGCGCACACACGCACGTATGCACACATGCGCACACACGCACGTACGCACACATGCACGCACACATGCACGCACACGCACACATGCACACGCGCGCACACGCACACGCGCACACGCGCACACGCACACACATGCACACACACGCACGCACACGCGTGCGTGCATGTGCGCACATGCACACACACGCACACTCACACACGCACACATGCACACACACACACTCGCATGCACACGTGTGTGCACACATGCACACATACATGCACACACATGCACGCACACACACGCACACACACATGCATACACACATGCACACACACATGCACACACGCACACACGCACACGCACACACGCGCACACATGCACACACGCACACGCACACACATGTGCACACATGCGCACACACGCGCACACATGCACGCACACACGCGCACACATGCATGCACACACATGCACACACACGCACACATGCACACACGCACACACACATGCACGCACACATGCACACACACATGCACACACACGCACACACACACACATGCACACACACACGCACACACACGTGCACACACATGCACACACAGGCACACACACATGCACACACATGCACACACGCACACACACACACACACATGCACACACATGCACACACACACGCACACACACACACATGCACACACACACGCACACACACGCACATGCACACACACGCACACACACGCGCGCGCACACACACACACACAATGCACACGCACATGCATGCACACACAATGTGCGCACACGCATGCACACATGCATGGGCATGCACACACACATGCACATGGAGTTTTAAGACAAGGTAACAAGTAAGACATGAGAGAGAGGGGTGGGTTGATGGCATTTTCCTGGACTGCAGGAAGGCCTTTGACACAGTTCCTCACACGAGATTAGTGCAGAAGCTGGAGGATCAGGCGCATTTAACAGGAAGGGCACTGCAGTGGATCAGAGAATACCTGACAAGGAGACAATGAGTCATGGTACGTGATGAGGTATCACAGTGGGCGCCTGTGATGAGTGGGGTCCCACAGGGGTCAGTCCTAGGACCAGTGCTATTCTCAGTATATGTGAATGACATGATGGAAGGGATAGACTCAGAAGTGTTCCTGTTTGCAGATGATGTGAACTTAATGAGGAGAATTTAATCAGACAACAATCAGGCAGGACTACGAAGAGACCTGGACAGGCTGGACATGTGGTCCAGCAACTGGCTTCTCGAATTCAACCCTGCCAAATGCAAAGTCATGAAGATTGGGGGAAGGACAAAGAAGACTGCAGACAGAGTATAGGCTAGGAGGCCAAAGACTGCAAACCTCACTCAAGGAGAAAGATCTTGGGGTGAGCATAACACTGAGCATGTCTCCAGAAACACACATCAACCAGATAATTGGATAATTGCTGCAGCATATGGACGCCTGGCAAACCTGAGAATAGCATCCTGTTACCTTAGGAATCATTCAAGACACTGTACGCTATGTATGTCAGGCCCATACTTGAGTATGCAGCACCAGTTTGGAACCCACACCTGATCAAACAAGTCAAATTAGAGAAAGTGCAAAGGTTTGCAACAAGGTTAGTTCTGGAGCTTGGGAATGTCCTACGAAGAAAGGTTGAGGGAACTCTTGCCTGACAACGCTGGAGGACAGGAGGGTCAGGGGAGGCACAAGGACGTACAAAATACTGCGTGGAATAGGCAAGGTGGACAGACAGGATGTTCCAGGGAGGGGACACAGAAACAAGGGTCACAACTGGAAGCTGAAGACTCGGACAAGTCAAAGGGATGTTAGGAAGTACTTCAGTCATAGTTGTCAGGAAGTGGAATGTTCTAGCAAGTGATGTAGTGGAGGCAGGAACCATACATAGCTTTAAGACAAGGTATGACAAATCTCAGGGAGCAGAGAGAGAGAGAGACTTAACAGTGATCAGTGAAGAGGCGGGGCCAGGAGCCGAGTCTCGACCCCTGCAACCGCAATTAGGCGAGTACATTTAGGCGAGTACACACATGCACACTCTCACACGTGCGCACGCACCCGTGCACACACGAGGGTGTTCCTAGACTGTGACAGAACGAGAACAGAACAGCAGCAGCTGTGGGAGAAGACACAGAAATGAAAGGGGCTAGGAAGAGAGACAAGGACAGAATCAGCAGAGGACAGCCAGAGCTGGGTAGAGCAACAAGCACAAGTACACACACAACCACCCTCAGAACCCCACAGCTAAACACTATCCAAACACAAACTGCAGTCCACACTTACAGCCCCCACCCCACACTATGCTGTAGAATTCCACAGCGCACTACCCGGTCCCCCACCCCCACATACCCCCAGAACATAGTGTTGGAGAGAAAACTAAAGGTATGGTACACCAACGCTGATGGAATAATTAGTAAGTGGGAGGAGTGACGCAAGAGAATTGGAGGCATCACTGGACATCATAGCTCTCACCGAAACCAAGCTCACAGGAATGATAACAGGTGCCATCTTTCCAACAGGATATCAGATCTTGAGGAAAGACAGAGGGAACAGAGGGGGTGGAGGAGTGGCACTGCTCATCGAAAGCCAATGGGATTTGGATGAGCTGGAGAGAGGAGGCAGAAGAGAAGCAAGAGACTACATAATAGGAACACTTCAGTCTGGAGGCCCCAAGGTGGTAATTGCAGTGATGTATAATCCACCACAGAACAGCAGGAGGCTAAGGCAAGAATATGATAAGAGTAACAGTATGATGGTTGACACACTGGCTGAAGTGGCTGGAAGGGCTTATGTGAGCAGGGCAAAGCTGCCGATTGTGGGCAACTTTAATCACAAAGAAATTGACTGAGAGAACATGGTCACATGGGGCCCAGAAACGTGGAGGGCTAAGATGATGGAGGTGGTACTGGAAAACCTCATGTACCAACATGTAAGGGACACTACCAGAGAGAGAGGAGGGGATGAACCAGCAAGATTGGACCTAGTATTCTCCTTCAGTAATTCAGATATTGAGGTTATCACATATGAAAAACCCCTCGGGGCTAGTGACCACATGGTTCTGAGCTTCGAATAAATAGTTACAAGTGGAGAGGGAAGCAGGAAGATGAGGACAAATGAAGTCAAACTACATGAGAGGGCATGAAGAATTTCCTGCACGAGGTTCAGTGGGACAGTCAGTAAATGAGATGGAATATGTGACAACTATGCAAGAAGGCTGAGGAGAGGTTTGTACCCAAGGGTAACAGAAATAACGAGAAGGCCAGGATGAGCTCTTGATTCACTCAAAGGTGTAGAGGCCAAAACCATGTGTGCTAGAGAATGGAAGATGTGTATATAAGGCAAAGAACCCAGGAGAATAAGGAGAGCAGTCATAGAGCCAGAAATGAATATGCATAGGTAAGAAGGGAGGCTCAACAACAATATGAGAATGACATAGCAAAAGCCAGATCTTACCTGAAGCTATTGTACAACCACATCAAGAGTGTTACGTTGTTGTCCCTTATACTTTGATAGTATGGGTCTCACTACATGTTCTAGTGTGGGGGTAGCTTTTACATTAAGGCCTTATCAGTCTAGGGTAATACTTTCATATTTGATCCTCCTCAGTCTCTGAAATTCATTCTCCAGCTCTCTTCACAGGTTATTTAAACTAATATTACAAAAATGTATGTATACAGGTATATACAGAATATACAATATACAAAACATAAGCCTGCACACCCCTTATCTGCTCTTCTAGGACAGCCCACATGGTGCATCTGAGCAATTTGTCCTTCTTTCTTCTTGACTAATCTCTGGACTAACCAGTGTTTTGACACACCATAGTCACCCTGGGTACAATGGCTACAATTTTAAGGTATAAAACTCACATCTAGGGCACACACAATGTCCAGGAGTCAAAGAAGAAGAACCAGTGCATCATACAGCTTGGAAAAAACCACCAGAGTGAAAGAGAGGGAGGGGCCTAGCTAAGCTTCTCCCACACCCACCAAAACAACAAAAGACTGTTGCCAAGCACAATTCTCTAGGTACCACAACTCTGCCACACCTTATTTTACTTACAAAAGAAATGCAACTTTATAAACTACTTAAATTGTGTGTCTATAGTATAACCTATTATGAGAAAAACAGACTTGACCCAGCTGCCTCTCAGTCCCTAAGAGTGATCTTCCCTTAGGGCCATTTACTGCTGTGTTCCCATGAATTCAATATAATTAGGTATTCCAGAGTAACTGTTACAGATACATAAATACATGTTGGGTCCTATAGCCCCATAACGAGGAGGAAAACAACAGTCAAGAACCAGGTAATCAGGCTGAGGAAGGAAGAAGGGGAGATCACAAGAAATGACTAAGAAGTATGCGAGGAGCTCAACATGAGATTCAAAGAAGTGTTGACAGAGGAGACAGAAAGGACCTCAGAGACAGAGGTGGGGTCCACCATCAAGTGTCTAGACACGGTACATACAACCGAAGAAGAAGTGAAGCAGCTGCTAAGCGTGCTAGATACCTCAAAGGCGATGGGGCTAGATAACGTCTCTCTATGGGTACTGAGAGAGGGAGCAGAGGTGTTGTGTGTGCCACTTACAACAATCTTCAACACGTCTATCAAAACAGGGCAACTACCTGAGGTTTGGAAAACAGCAAATGTAGTCCCAAGTTTTCTAAAAAGGAGACAGACACGAAGCATTAAACTACAGACCAGTGTCACTGATGTGTATGCTAAGTCTTGGAGAAAATTATTAGAAGAGTGGTGGAGCACCTAATTGGAATGAGCTTATCATTGACAACCAACACAGTTTCAGGGATGGGAAATCTGTCACAAACCTACCAGAGTTCTATGACAGGGTGACAGCATTAAGACGAGAGAGTGGAGTGGGTAGATTGCATTTTCTTGGACTGTAAGAATGCTTTTGACACAGTTCCACATGAGAGATTAGTGCATAAGGTGGAGGACCAGGCAGGTATAACAGGGAAGGTGTTGCAGTGGATCAGAGAATACCTGTTGGGAAGACATCAGAGAGTCATGGTATGAGTCAGTGTCAGAGTGGTTGCCTGTGATGAGTGAGGTTCCACAGGGGTGTAGTCCTAGAACCGAAGCTGTTTCTGGTACATGTGAACGACACGATGGAAGAAATAGACTCAGAAGTGTCTGTCTGCAGATGTGAAGTTGATGAGAAAAATTCAATTGGATGGGGGCCAGGCAGAACTTCAAGGGGATCTGGACAGGCTGCAGGCCTGTCCAGAAACTGGCTCCTGGAGTTCAACCCCATCAGGTGCAAAGTCATGAAAAGTGGGGAAGGGCAAAGAAGACCACAGATGGAGTACAGTTTAGGGGGCCAGAGACTACAAACCTCTCGAGGAAAAGGATCTCTTGGTGAGTATAACATTGGACACATCTCCTGAGGCACGCATTAACTAGATAACTGCTGCAGCATATGGGTGCCTAGCAAACCTAAGAATAGCATTCTGACATCTCAATAAGGAATCATTCAGGACCCTGTACACCGTGTATGTCAGGCCTATATTGGAGTATGCAGCACCAGTTTGGAACTCGCACTTAGCCAAGCACGAAAGGAAACTAGAAAGTGCAAATGTCTGCAGCAAGATTAGTCCTGGACCTAAGGGGCATGTCCTACAAGAAGAGGTTGAGGGAAATCGACCTGACAACACTGGAGGACAGGAGAGGTAGGGGGGGATACCATAACGACATATAAAATACTGAGAGGAATTGACAAGGTGGATAGACAGGATGTTCCAGAGATGGGACACAGCAACAAGGGGTCACAATTGGAAGTTGAAGACTCGGATGAATCACAAGGATGTTAGGAAGTATTTCTTCAGTCAGAGTTGTCAGAAAGTGGAATAGTCTGGGAAGTGATGTATTAGAGGCAAGATCCATACATAGCTTTCAGAAGAGGTATGATAAAGCTCATGGAGCAGGAAGAGTGACCTAGTAGTGGCCAGTGAAGAGGCAGGGCCAGGAGCTGTGACTCGACCCCTGCACCCACAACTAGGCGAATACATGCACACGTGCACACACACATGCACACGTGCACACACATGCGCGTGCACACACAGCCCAAGCATCGGTTGACAGGTACCTTTGAGAACTGGTAACACTGTACCCTTGAACATGCACATGATCACAAATGTGCACACAAATTTTGTATATACTTGAAGATATTTTAAAGTATTTGATTTGGCGTTTCCAGTATGGACGTACAGTTGTAAAGTGCTGATAAAGTAAATATACTTTATAAAGTAAATTTATTGAAATTACTTTCAAGATTAGGCAATAATACTGCCTAGCTGCAGTATCATTAATACTTGCATGATAATGATCTCATAAGATAGACACTTAGGCTGTTACTGTGGATCTCTTAAAATGAGTGCTAAATATATTTAAATTGGTAATTAGCATGTTTCCCTCCCATATACTTATAGCATGGGGTGGTACCTAAGGCTCTGTGGTATACTATAATGTCCCACATATCAAACACAGCATGGCTAACATTGTCTTTAGGGAATATTCTGTGCAGTAATAGCAGAGCCCCAGTTTAATAATAGGATGCTGAAGATACACTAGAGAACGTTGAAGCTAGTGGGATGAAATTTTTATTGTAGTTTAATATTTGTTAACAATGTTGAGTCATGTGACTGCATCATTAGTCATATGACGGTGCCTGGTTTTAACCCTTTGACCACTTCAGTCATGTATACATGTCTTACAAGCCAGTGTTTCCAGACGTATTAATACAGTGGACCCTTGGGTAACGATGTCATCGGATGACGAAAAAATCGGATAGCGACACATTTTTGCGTCAATGTTAACTCGGTTACTGAAAAAAACTTGGCTAAAGACATTTGTCCCGAACATGTCTGCGTGCCCTGAGCGGGCCGGCCACTCCATGTACAGCTAGTGTGCTATTGTTTACAAACCAGGGAGGACGATTCCACGTGTACATGTGATAAATTTTGTTTTATTACATTGTTTTTAGTGCTTGTAACCACTAAATAAGCCACCATGGGATCAAAGAAAGCTTCTAGTGCCTGCCCTCTGGTAAAGAAAGAAACAAACACAATAGAATTCAAGAAAAAACTTGTAACAAACACCAAAGTGGGGGAGGAAGAGAGAGGGAAGAATGTGCCTTCTGCAGTGATTCTGTGATATGTATGATACTAAAGCAGCAGGTATTGATAAAGGCTATAGTGCCAGCCAGCGATAGTGTAGAATTAATAGTGAAGCAAGTAAGTTAAGTGAGTAAGCGATAGAAAAACATGAAAGTAACACTCTAATGTTGTTGGATGTGTATAGGGCCAATAAATATACGCTGCCCTGCTATCTTCCACCACCCTAAACCTGTGCCAGCATCTCCTCCATCAAACTAACCAATTAAACTAACATCTCCTCCAAGGTAAGCATAAATATAAATGTGTAAGTATAAGTCTCTATGGGGAAGTGGAACAGAATTCTTCCTCCGTAAGCTATGCGTGTCGTAAGAGGCTACTAAAATGCCGGGAGTAGGGGGCTAGTAACCCCTTCTCCTGTATATATTACTAAATTTAAAATGAGAAACTTTTGTTTTTCCTTTTGGGCCACCCCGCCTCGGTGGGACACGGCTGGTGCGTTGAAAGAAAGAAAGAAAAAGAAGTACTGTATAAAAGTAATTTTTTTTTTAAACTGGCCATATCCCACCGAGGTGGGGTGGCCCAAAAAAGAAAAAGAAAAGTTTTTTAAATTTAGTAATCTATACAGGAGAAGGGGTTACTAGCCCCTTGCTCCCGGCATTTTAGTCTCCTCTTACAACACGCATGGCTTACAGAGGAAGAATTCTGTTTCACTTCCCCATGGAGATGAGAGGAAATAAACAAGAATAAGAACTAAAAAGAAAATAGAAGAAAACCCATAGGTGTGTGTATGTATATATATATGCTTGTACATGTATGTGTAGTGTGACCTAAGTGTAAGTAGAAGTAGCAAGATATACCTAAAATCTTGCATATTCATGAGACACAAAAAAGGACACCAGCAATCCTACCATCATGTAAAACAATTACAAGCTTCGTTTTACACTCACTTGGCAGGACGGTAGTACCTCCCTGGGCGGTTGCTGTCTACCATCCTACTACCTATAAAAGTAAATATATTAGGTGTAAATATAAAAGGACCCTAATAGAAATAAGTCACTCTGGCTTTTTTTTTGGGTTGTCCTAGGTACTTTACACACATGCTGCTATGTATGATAATCTATGTACATAACTGTATTTGTGTATACCTGAATAAGCTTACTTATTTATAAATTAAAATGTAAATATTTCTTATTTATAATTTACATGCATTGTTTAAGTGTGAATAGTGTTGGTGGCTTCTGCTGTGGCCTCCACCACCACTAATGTGTACGGCCTCTCTCAGTGGCCTTTATAAACCCAACACCACCACCACCACCACTTACTCCTCACATACATTATGACATATTTTATTCATTCTAGAGTATATATCATGTTTCTATGTTATTAAATCCAAGCTGAGAGTGTCCCCCAGGGATGTGTTCTGAGCACAACACTTTTTCTCCTTGCTATAAATGATTTGGCCTCTAGTCTTCCATCCAATATATGGTCATTATTCTGTTGATGACTTCGCTATAGCTTGTGCAGGTGCTGACTGTCACCTCATTACAGTTTCTCTCCAGCATGCAGTCGACTGTGTTTCCAATTGGGCCACCACGCATGGATTTAAATCTTCCAGTACCAAAACTCTCCAAATTTCTTTCACTAGATGCTCTATCATCTCTGATCATCCTTTGTATCTCTATGGCTCATGTATCCCTGAATGTGATAGTCAGGTTTGTAGGCCTTCTCTTTGACCGTAGGTTGTCCTGGAAACTCATATTGCCTCCATGAAGGCAACTTGTCACAACTGGCTGAACCTTCTTAAAACCCTTGCTCATCTTTCATGGGGAGCTGATCGTCGAACTCTCCTTCGCCTACATTCAGCCCTCATTTTATCGCAACTCGAGCCTTGATCTCATCCATCACCAGGGATTACGTTTGTGCCTTGGTGCTTTTCGTTCTTTCCCTGTTGAGAGCCTCTACGCAGAAGCGAATATTCCATCCTTGTCAGATCGCCGTGATGCCCATTGCCTTCGTTACTATGTTCGCTCTCATGTTCTCCGCAATCCTTCCATATACATGTATAGAATAGTCACCGATGTTAGTAGACATTCATTATTTGTTCGTCGCCCCTGTTTGCTCCATGCCTTTTCTCTTCGCCTACATTCGCTCTTGTCTTCCCTTCAGTTACCACCTTTCTCTGTTCATGTAGCCTCTCACGCCCCCCCCCCCCCCGGAAGTTCCAGCTGTTCGAGTCTGTTCTTTCTCACTCCCTTGCACGAAAACCCAACTGCCTACGGTAGCTTCCCGCTCTTTTTCTTGACCACTTCCACTCTCTCATGCCATCGCAGTGTACACAGATGGCTCTAAGTCTTCTGATGGCGTTGGATTCGCAGCAGTGTTTCCTGACAGTGTCGAGCGAGGACATTTACTGTCCTCGGCTAGCATTTTTACAGCTGAATTGTATACCATTCTTGCAGTACTTATCCGTATTGCATCTATGCCTGTGTCATCATTTGTGGTTGTCTCAGACTCCCTTAGTGCTCTACAGACTATATGAAAATTTGATACACCTTGCCCCCTAGTTCTCCGTATCCAACTTTGGCTACGCTGTATCTCTACCAAGCATAAAGATATTGATTTTTGTTGGGTCCCTGGTCATGTTGACGTACAGGGCAATGAACAGGCAGACACTGCTGCGTGGTCAGCAGTACATGACCTACCAGTTTCATATAGAGGTGTTCCATTTGCGGACTATTTTGCTGCAATAGCTACCCACCTTCACACCCGTTGGCAACAACGTTGGTCTAATCTACTCGGTAGCAAACTTCTTTCTATTAAACCAAGTATAGGTTACTGGCCGTCTTCGTGTCATCCGTGTCGAGGTTGGGAGACTACTCTCTCCCGTCTTAGCATTGGCCACACTCGTCTTACTCGTGGGTATCTCATGGAGAGGCACCCTGTTCCTCTCTGTGAGAAGTGTCAGGTTCTAGTATCGGTTAGCCACATTCTGTTAGACTGCCCTCTGTCAACGAGCACGCAGAATTTACCTCCAATGTCGTCTCTGCTCTACTACTATCTCTTTACCTTCCCTTCTTGCTGATGGGCCCTCCTTTAATCCTGATTCTCTCATTGACTTCTTGACAACAACTGACTGACTCCACAAACTCTGATGATGATACCTTTTGCACTCCCCTCAGCCCTTTCTACCTCATTCTCTTGCTGCCCTCTACTAATCATCCCTCTCCCTTTTGCCACCTGGTAACCCCGCTTCCTTCCTGCCCTGCAGCGTTGTATAGTCCTTGTGGTTTAGCACGTCTTTTTGATTATAATAATAATCTATGTTATTAATATTGTTTATATCATATTAGATGAATTGTGATAGGTAAATAAGCCATAGAGATGATGATAGCGTCATATTGAAGCATAATAAAAACTCCTTCCTCTCGCCTCCTAAATAAAAACTTTTCTCTCGCCTCCTACCTGTCTTCCATACACCAACAAGAGTCAATAAAGGTAAGTTTGATGTTAAATGTTCATTTATCCATTTTATTAGTGCTTTATATATATTTATCATTGCTTTCTCTGTTATATCTATATTTAATCTTTAAAAAAAATATTTTTTTTATTAATACTTTTGGGTGAAACGGATTAATTGTATTTCCGTTATTTCTTATAGGGAAAATTAATTCAGATAACGAAAAAATCGGTTAAAGACAAGCTTTCTGGAACGGAATAATGTCGTTACCCGAGGGTCCACTGTACTCCAAAATTCTAGCAGCTTCAAATCAAGTGGGAGAAAGCTGGTAGGCCTACATGTGGGAGAATGGGTCTGTGTGGTCAGTGTGTGCAGCATAAAAAAAATCCTGCTGCAAGCGGTGCATAATAAAAAAAAAAATCTCCGACTGTGTTTTTGGATTAAAACGCCGACTTTGAGGTGTATTTTCGTGTAGTATTTATGGTTGTATTCTCGTTTTCTTGATCTCATTTGAAAGAATAGAAGACATATTGCAGAAATGGGGATGATTTTTATTAGTTTTATGATGAAAAGGACCTTGAAATTGAGCTCGAAGTAGTGGAAATGTTAAATTTTTGCCGATGTTCAAGAGTAAGCAAATCACGCCACGCATCCAATACATGTCAACTGGTGAATCTAATATTCTTTCACAAGTACACTGATAGTATTTATACCATTTTTACAATAATGAAGTAGTCTGCATAACAGTAAATCTATTTTTTTTTGTGTGAATAAAAATTCAAAATAGAAGGCAAGAGTAATATAAGAGTGGCCTGGAGACATGGCTAATGAACAGAGATGATGTTATTTTAGTGTCAGGAATGTGCATTGTTTATTCTGGACCCTATTTTTTAATTTGTGTGAAATTGGCCAAGTTGCCAATTTCTGACCACTTTATTGGGTAGTTGAAATTGGTAAATGGATGGTTTCTTGTACTCAGTCGATAGAACAAATGGAGTTCTAAAGAAAGAGCTATGAGTTTCATCGACTGAACAATGGAATTTGCTGAAAATAGAGCTCAAAGTGGGCAAAATTGCTGATGCGTATCTATAGCTGAGGTCGCTAACTTCGCGAGAGTGTAATTCTGTGAGCTTTCTATCAAATTTCATACTTTTGGTGTCATTACCATCAGGAAAAGATGATCACTTCATAAGGAGTTAATTTTTTTTTCTCTTGAATATTTTGCTACACAGACACACACACTTCAGGATTTGGGGTCGCGACAGTCAAAGGGCTAATAGCATATATGGTAGGTCCCCTGTATCCATGGGGGATATGTTCCAAGGACCTCCGTGGATACCCAAACC
>NC_091309.1:1921006-1981006 GCF_038502225.1 Cherax quadricarinatus | reverse complement strand
TCAACGAAGCAGTAGGCTGCATGAAAGAAATAGTCTGTAATGATCGTGTGCGCATTAAAAATCGCCAGTAGCGCAGTGCGTAATGAAAGGCGACCGTATTTTTGTTGGCTGGCGACACCCATTGTATTTAGATTTGGCTATTTATGGTGTATTCAGTTTTCCTGAAATGCTCATTTATGGGAATGATAGACATAATACAGAAATTGAAACTGAGACACGATTGGTTTCATGATGAAAATGCAGCGAAATTGACTCAGCTAACGAAATGTTAGATTTTTGCCAGAAATTCAAAATGAAGCAAATCATGCCGTACATCAATACTGCGTCGGCTAACGAGTCTGTTAACTGCAGAATTGGTAACGATATTATTTATACCATTTCTGTAATGCAGTAGTCTGTGGCAATGAATCTTCTATTTTTATTAATTCAGTGAAAAGCTGGAAAACAGAGGCCTGAAGATGTGACAATGAACAGAGAGAAATGTTATTTTAATTGCCGAGAATGTGCGGCTCTTTATTCTGAACCCTGTTGAAATTGGCATCTTTGAGTTTGTGTGAGTGGCAAGGTATGATTTCGACACCCGTGATGAATAGTTGAAACCCGATGAAATGAGTGGTTTCTTATGCTCGTCCGATAGAAAAGATGATTCTAGAAAATAGTGATGATTTTGTCGACTAATACACTGGGTGGCGAGCTAGAGGGCTCCAGAACAGGCGAAGACTACTTGTTGCTTTATCATTTATCGTCAGGAACTAGATCTTTGGCGAATATAATTCCATGGGATTTCCATTGGAAAATTTCATACTTTAACTGTCATTATGATTGAAGAATTTGCTCTATCTGCGAATTTATTTTTTCCTGAAAATTTTCGATCTGAGCTGGCCCGGGAGAGGGCCTCTCAACCTGAAAGAGATTTAGCGATAGATTCATTCACAAGATTCACGTTAGTAAATAATTTGTTGCTGAGGAAGGCATATTATAATGGTAATGAAGTTTATCAACCATCTTTGATATTTTTAAATGTCACCTTTGCACCATTTATAACATTCTGAAACAACACAAGCGTTTATACAATAAGCGTACATCACCTGTATAGAGCTGAAATAAAGGAAATCGTAATATCATTATTCGTATGCCTTATAGTCAGGGGAAATCCATCGCAGTCGGTAATCAATAAGTATATCATAGAAATGAGAGAAACTATAATTTGTTCACTGATTTTCTTTTAACATATTTACAGTAATGTTACTAACATTCATTGTAATTACTAATGCAGTAAAACCCCGTATCGCTATTCAGCCTCGGCAATTTCGAATTATCAAATTTCTATGGCCAAAAATACCTCTTATTTGCATGTCTTTGATGCGAAATGATTGAATTCTTCAAGCGAAAGCTGTGAGCTTCCCCATAGTGGCATGACAATTCTCCGCTTATTAAACATATAATTTATCGGCTTCATAAAAGGCTATGTGTGAGACGAATACTATGGGGTTGCTTTACTATCTGTGATTTGGACCAACGCGGTCATGAACATATCCCCATGAATGGGGACACCATATAATATATTGGCCAGCAGCTGTCGCGGCAAATCTGAAGTGTGTGTGTCTGTGTAACAAACATTCGGAAAAAATTAACTCATATGAAGTGATCATCTTTGATAATGTGAACGCAAAGTATGAGGCTGATAAACTCGCAGGGAGTACGCTCTGCGTAGTCGCGACCTCAATATGCGCATCAGCAATTTTGCCCACTGACTTCAATGCAAATTGTTGTCGATAAATATAGCTCTCTTCAGCTCTCCATTTGTTCTATCGACTGATCTGAAACCATCCGTTCTGTGATTTCGGCGCAATAGAAATGATCGAGAGGTAACGGCGGCCAATTTCACTAGTCTGGGGTCGAAATAAACAATGCGTCTGACGCTAAAACAACATAATCTCTGTTCATTAACCATGTCTCGAGCCGCTCTTCATACTCTTGCCTTCCTATTTAATTTTTATTCACGCGAAAAATCAGATTTATTATGCGAACTTTACTTCATTATTATAAAATGTGTAAATACCATCGTCTGCTTGTGAAGAATATTGAATGCCGGTTGACATGCATTGAATAACGTGGCGTATTCAACTATGCAGACATCGACAAAAAGTAACATTTCACTTACTTCGACTCGAAGGTCGCTAATCGTAAAACTAATAAAAATGTCCCATTTCTGCAATATATTCTATTCTTTTCAGGTAATCGAAAGCTGAAGAATACAACCATGAAACTACTACGCGAAACCACACCTCCAGAAGTAGGCGTTTTAATCAAGCACGATCAGGAAGACACGTATGCACGGCTTACTGTTTTATGCTGCACACACTGATACACGGGCCTATCGCATGTATGGAAGCCTGGCTCTCTACTTGACTGAAACACTGAAATACGAGTACAGTGTGGTCAACGTTATTATTCAGAAAGCTTGTCTTCAACATTTTAAATTATCTGAATGATTTCTATGAAAATAGCGGAGGCTCTGATGATCGTTCATAGTAATGAAGTATTTTTTTGAATTAAAAATATGAATATAACGGAAGCAATGATAAATATATATGAAACGCTATTAAAATGGATAGATGAACATTTAACTCAAACACCTTTATTGACTCTTGTTAGTGTATGGAAGACAGTAGAAGCTGAGAAGAGATTTTGTTAGAGGAAGCGAGAAGGACACAATATGGCTATCATCATCTCTGTAACTATTACTATCTTATTCATCTAATATGACTATGGTAATATTAATAACATGAATTATTATATCAAAAAACGTGTCTTTAAACCACAAGAGTTCTCTTCACGACTGAAAATAGCCAGGTAACTTGAGAGGAAGGATAATTAATGAAGGAGCAACAAAAATAGGAAGTAGAAAAGAAAACGAAGTACAAAGTATATCATCATCGGGTTTACAATGAAGTCGTCGTTGTTATCGAAAATGAAGGAAGAATCAGAGATTAAAGGAGACTACATCGGCAAGAAGAAGATGAATAGTAATGAAGCAGAAACTGCGACATTCTCGCGTTAACCGTTGACAGAGGCAGTCTAACAAATGTGGCTAAACGACTACTGAAACCTGACACTTCTCACGAAGGTGCAAATGCCTCTCCAGCAGACGCAGTAGGCAGTGGCAATAAGAGCAGGAGAAATGATCTCCCAACACTACGACATGGCTGTTGCAACGTCGGCGTTTGCTGCTTGGTTTGTAGAAAAATTTACTACCGGCTCGTTAGACCAGCACGTTGACGAGTATGAAAAATGGTAGCTATTGCAGCAATAATCATAAATCGAAATTGCCTCTGAAACTGATCATGCGACGCGCGGCAATGTCTGCTGTTCGTGCTATGCGTCGACCGAGAACCCAACAATCAGCTGGCAGTACAGCGTATTGAAATTGAATGGAGAACTGAGGGCAGTGTATCAAACCTCTCGCCTTGATCTGTATGAGCACTAAAGGAGTGCAAGACAACCACAAATGATGACACGAGCATAGATCTGTCTGAGCATAGTGCTGCAAGGAAATGTTTATACAATTCGGCTGTAAATATGGCGAGACGATAAATGTCCTCAAACCATTCCTGTCGAGAAACACTACTAAATCGTATCATTTATTATCTATATTACATACGATGATGAAGGAAAAGTGAAGTGATCAGAAAAAATGGGCGTGAACAGATTTCCGTGCGAAAGTGAGAAGAACTTTCAGCAACAGAAGTGAATTCTTATCGACTGCTAAATGACGACTGAAGGGAAGACAGAGGCGAATGGCGAAGAAAGGCATGGAGGCAAACGAGGCGGCAAAGCAAATAATGAATGTCTGCAACATGATGACTATTCTATAAATGTATATGAAAAATTCTTGAAATTATGAATGACGTAACCAACGGCTGTCGTCGCGGCGATCTGACTGAAATGGAGACTATTAGCTTCTGCGTAGAGGCTCTCGGCAGGAAAGAGCGAAAACGCCAGACACAAGCTATGTCCTGACGATAAGATGGACTCAGGCTTCGGTCTTGCGATAAAATGAGGGCTGAATATGGCCGGAGGGCCGACGATCGTGAAAGGCGAAACGAGGCACAGAAAGGTTCAGCCGGTTGGAGGTAATATGATTCCGAGATTCAACCTACGATCAGAGAAGACCTGTTATTTATCACATTCGAGATACATGATATGAAATTAAAGAGATGATCGAAGATGATAGAGCATCTAGTGAAAATTTGAAATTTGTTACTGGAAGATCATCGCGTGGTGCTAATTGCGCGATCGACTGCGCTGCTGAGAAGAAAACTGTGGCCGAGTGACGATCGCTTGCCACTACCAGCTTTATAGCGGTCATCAACAGTAACTGATATATGACAGATGAAGGCAAACCGTCGACATAGCAGGGAGAAAGTGTTTGTGCTCAGAAAATCCTGAAGATTCAACGAATTAATAACATGAAACATGACCTGCTGCTCTAGAATGAATAAAATATGTCATAATGCATAATGAGAAATGAAGTATTAGTGAAAACAATGAATATTGCTATAAAGGCCACTGAAAGAAGACATACGTGAAAACAGTGGTGGAGCCTGACAAGCCATAACATATTTACACTTGTCATGTAGTATAAATAAGAGAATACGCATTTTTAATTTATAAATGAAAATGAGCTTATTCGGAAGTATGCACAGGCTCAGTTATGTGCATAGACCCATCATGCATGGCATGTGTGTAAAGTACCTGGAACAACGAAAAAACCAGTATTTTTATTTCTATTAAGTCTTTATATTTTTGCACAATATATTACTTTTATGAGTAATGAGATAGTAGACAGCTGTGAGAAAGCTACTACCCGTCACTATGAAGCTTATGTATTTTACATGATAACAGGGCTACTGGTAATCTTGCATGTGTAATAAATATGCCAGATTTTAGGTATATCTTGCTGCTTCTACTTGCACTTGGAATACACTACATGCATGTTGCCTTCTCTCTGTCATACATATGGGTTTCTTCTATTTTAGTTCTTATTCTTGTTATTTCTCTCATCTCCATGAAGTGAAACAGAGTGTTCACTCTGTAAGCCATGTCATTATGAGAGGAGACTAAAATGCAGGCCAAAGGAGCCTATTAACACTTCTGTATAGATTCACTAATTTAAAAAACTTTTCTTTTCTTTTGATACCCCACTACAAATTAGAGATATGGCCAGTTTAAAAAATTACTTTTATACAGTACTTCTTTTCTTTCTTTCTTTCACTTTCTGGCATTGTCACAGTAGGGTGGCCCAAAGGAAAACAAAAGTTTCTCATTTTGAATTTTAGTAATATATGCAGGAGAAGAGATTCTCTTCCAACATTTGGCCAGCCCTCTTCTGTGCCACCCTTAGCTCTGAAGAATCTGTTCCACTTCCCCCATCAGAAGACATACTTACATTTATATTTATGCTTACTATGGAAGAAGATCAGTTTGGTGATTATTTGTGATGAAGATATCAACTTTGGAAATTTGAAGTAGTGGAAGATGGCAGGCATGACATGTTTGTGGCTCTTGTCAACAACGACAAATGTTACTTTCATGTTTTCTATCAAACACTCAACAACACCTTTCATAACCAATTGCACTATAAACTGGCTAACACTATAACCTTTTATCAATACCTGCTGCTTAGTATCATGCATATCACAAGAAATCACTTTGCAGAAAACACATTCTTCACTATATGTACTTTGGTATTTATTTGAGATTTTCTTAATTCTATTGTATTTGTTTCTTTTCTTTACCAGAGAGAACAGACACTAAGCTTTCTTTGATCTATCATTAACTTATTTGTAATTTACAGCACACTAAAAACAATGTAATGGCTAAAATTTATCGCATGTACGTGGAGATAAAATCTCCCTGAACTGTAAACAATAGCACACTAACTGTACATCGATGGCGACATCAGCTGCGCAGGCTATGTTCCGAGGACAATGTCTTTAGCCAAAGATTTCAACCAACGGTGTGACAGCGCCGTATGCTTCTATCGGCCACCGTCATCGACCGTTGCGAGTCCCACTATGATATCGTCTGCGGCTGCACAACTAGTTTAATATACATGACACAGATGGTCAAGGGTGGGCGCAGGCACGCGTCGCTATGACTGATGCAGTCTGCTGTTCAACGTGACCAACAAATATTAAACACAATAAATTTCTTCCTGCTTCAACGATCTCTGTGTATCAACATCCTGACAGGGACTCACTGTAACACTACACAGAAATATTCTAAAGGCAATATTTAACCATGCTGTGTTGTGTAATGAACATTATAGTATACCACCAGAACACCGTACCACCCATACTATAAGTATGGGAAGCTATCTTAAGTACAATTTAAATATATTGCTCATTTAAGAGATCACAGTAACAACTAAATGTCTATCTTATGAATCATTATCATCTTAGTAATGTGATACTGCAGCTTCATTATTATTATTGCCTAATGTAATGTTCAATAAATTTGCACTTTTATAAAGTATATTTACTATCAGCACTTTGCAACATGCGTCATACTAAACATAAATCAAGCTACTAAAGCTATCTTCAGCTCATACAAGAATTTGTGCACATTTGTGATCGTAATGCATGTTGTCGTTACCGGTCTCAAGGTACCTGTCCTTGATAGCAAACTAATGTGTGCTGCCTCATGTAATATGTCTGCGGCTCATGCATATGTGCAATTGTGAGATAGAAATCAGTGCAACTCCACAACACCCTCTTTCACTAGCCCTTACCGTCACTCTTCCACTGCTCATGAGCTTTATCCTGCACCTCTTCTGAAAGCTATGTATGAATCTTGCCTCCCAGCCAGCCACTTCCCAGGCTATTTCTGGCCTTTCTGAAACTGAAAAATACTTCTTCTTTGTACCCATGTGATCATCAGTCTTCAACGTGTATTGCAGCTGCTATCCCCATCTCTAAGAACATCTGTCTATCACCTTGTCAATTCTCAGTATTTGCTATGTGCGTTATGCCTCCCCTGCCTCTCCCTGTCCTCAGTAGCTCGATCATTCCTAACCTGCTAACAGGACATGCCTGCCGTCCCAGGACTTGTCTTGCTGCGAAGACATTTTGCTCGTGCTTGACAAGTGAAGTTCAAACTGGTGCCATACTGTGGCGACGCCGCGGTGTGCAGAAGATACCGAATGATTCCTTGTGAAGATAATCGAACATTCTGGGTTTTGCTGGCGCCGCCATGCTGCGGCATTATCGGTTGACACTCGAAGAGATGTGTCCGTGTTATGCTCACCAGAGATCTTTCCTACCGGATTTGTGATCTCTGGCCTAAACACTCCGTGTTCTTTGCCCTTCCTTTTCATGCTGCACCTGATGAGGTTGAACTCGGGAGCCGATTTCTGGACGGGCCTGCGGCCTGTCCAGATCCCCTTGAAATACAGCCCCCATCCCGGTGGTTTTCTCATCAACTTCGCATCTGCAGACAGACGCCTGGTCTATTTCTTCCGTAGGTAATGGATTCACGCCAGAGAGCAACCGATTCTGAGACACGCCCTGTGGAACTCGCTCGTCACGAACATCCGCTCTGACGCTGACTCGTACCATGACTCTCGATCTTCCCAGCCAGGTATTCTCTGATCACTGCAGCACCTTCCCTGTTATCTTATGGTCCTCCGCCTTATGCACTAATCTCGTAATGGAACTGTGTCAGCGCATTCTTACAGTCAAGAAAATACGATCACCACTCCGCTCTCTGTCTTAATGCTGTCGCTGTCATAGAAACTCTGGTAGGCTGACGATTTGAACTGTGTTGGTGTCGTGATAAACTCATTCCAGTGAACCGCTCTTCCAATAATTTTTCTCCGAGACAGCATGCGCATCGGTGACGCTGGTGCATGGTTATTAGCCGTCTGTCTCACACAGAAACTTGGGACCACATTCTGTTTTCAAACACGTGTTGCCTGATAGGCGTGTTGGAGTGACCAGCAAGTAACACCTGCAACACCTCTGCTCTCTTCTCAGTACCCATGGGGGGCGTTATCTGGCCCCCATGCTGCTGGCTGTCTAGCTGCTGGCAGCAGCTCTTCACTATTTCTTCCGATTTGTCACGTGTCTGGGCCCCTTGATAGTGGACCCCTCTGTCTCCTGGTCTGTCTCTCTGTCAACTGCTCTTTGAATCTCATGTTGACTCCTACTGGCAGTCATTTCTTTGTGATCTCCCGCTCTTCCACGCTCATGGCCTGACCACCTGGTTCTTGACTGTATTTTCACTCCTGCGTTATGAGACAAGTTGGCATGTGTTGTATCTGTGATTACTCTGGAATACTGGTATATTGAATTCGTAAAGGTTGCAGCGTAAATGGCCTAAGGAAGATCATCTTGAGACGAGCATGCTGGTCAAGTCTGTTTTCTATGTGAACATATGAACGCAATTTAAGTAGTTTGTAAGTTGCATTTCTTTGTAAAATAAAAAGCAAAAGATGTGACATTACCCACTGAAATTGTGGCAACAACAGTCTTTAATTGTTTTGAGTGGTGTCAAGGGAAGCTGGCTGAGCCCTCCTGCTCTTTCACTCTGGTGGTTTTCATTTTATATTACTTCAGTTCTTCTTCTTTGACTCCTGAACATAATGATAACACAGATGTGATTTTGCTGCAGCAAGGTGACCGTGTGCCGGTGTTATGGTGTGTCAAGTTGTCGGGTAGTCAGGAAGAAGAAGGACAAATTAACTCAGATGTAGACTGTCCTGGAAGAGCGAATAAAAATAGCGAGCTTATATTTTATATTATATTCTGTATATGCCTGTGTGCATACATTTTTATGATATTAGTTTAAATAACACTGTGAAGAAGGCTGAATGGAGGCAGAGAAGACTGAGGAGGATCAAATATGATATTACCCTGAACTGATAAGGAGCACTGTGTGAGCTACCCACTGCTATTGTAGTGAACCCATGCCTCCAGTATGAGGTTAACAGCTGACTTCTTGATGTGGTGTGTGCAATAGCTTTCGGGTAGGTCTGGCTTTGCTGTCATTCTCATATTGTGATGAGCCTCCCTTCTTACCTGCATACCATTTCTGACTCTATATTTCTTTCTCTGACCACTGGGATTCTTTACCTTATATACACATCTTCATTCTCTAGCACGCATAATTTTGGCCTCTACTGCCCCAGTGAAGTCAAATATCACAACTTCTGGGTATTTCTGTTACCCATAGATACAAACTCTCCTCAGCCCTTTACGGTGTGCATATTCCGTCTCGTTACCGGCTGTCCCGCGAACTTTCGTGCGAGAAGATGTTCGTAGCCCTGCTCATGTGGTTTGACTTCATTTGTCCTCGTCTTTCACGCTTCCTCTCCGCAGCAACTATTTATTGACTCCAGAGCAAGTCATAACCCGGAGATTTTCATGTGATGGCGGCTGCTGAATTGCTGAAGAATACTGGAGTCCCGATCTTAACAGTTCATCCTCTGCGTAATCGCACGTGTTGGTGCGTGAATTACCACCTCCGTCATCTTGGCCACTCGTTTCTGGGCCCCATGCTTGAACCATGTTCTCAGTCGATTTCTTTGTGATTGAGATTGCCCACAGTAAACGGCGCCCTAATATAAGCCCGCTCCGGCCGCTACGGCCGGTGTGTCAACATCATGTACTCTTGTCATGTGCTTGCCCTTGGCCTCTGCTGTTCTGTGGTGGATTGCTCCCGTCACTGCAGTACGCTTGAGACCTCCAGACACAGTGTTCTGATATCGTCTCTTATGCCTCTGCTCTCCCGGCTCATCCGTCCCGGTGGCTTCGATGAGCACCACTCTGCCCTCCTATTCCCTGTGTCTTTCCTCGAATCTGATAATCTGTTTGGAAAGATAACATGTTGTCATTCCTGTGAGCTTGGTTTGGTGAAGGCCTATGATGTCAGTGATGCTCAATTACTCTTTGCGTCACTCTCAACACTATTTCCATCAGCGTTGGTGTACCGCTACCTTCAGTTTTCTCTCCAACATGTTCTGAGGGCGAAGTGAGAACAGTAGCTGTGAATTCTACGGCATGGTGTGAGGTGAGAGGCTGTAAGTGTGGCTGCAATTTGTGTTTGAATAGTGTTGCTGTGAGGTTGTGTGTTGCTTATTGCGTTGCTCTGCAGCTCTGTTGTCTCTGCCGATTGCGTCGCTGTTTTTATTTCTGGCCTTTTCGTTCTGTGTCTCCACGGCTGCTGCTGTTCTGTTCTCGTTCTGTCACGATCTGGGAACGCCACCGTGTGTGCCTCAGCGTCTTTATGTGCGATGAGTAACAAGCCGCTAAATATGCTGCTAATTGCGTTGCGGGAGTCGGACTCGGCTCCTGGCGCCTGGCTCGCTGATCGCTGTTGAATCACTCAACTACAATTTGTCATGCCTTTGTCTTAAGCTATGTATGGTTCACTGCCTCCGCTGTCGCTTGCTGTTTATTCCGCTGACTGTGTTTGAAGTGCTCTGTTTGTCCCGCGACTGTCAGTCTTCGCTTCGATTGTGACCCTTTGTTTCTGTGTCCCCTCCCTGGAACATCCTGTCTGTCCACCTTGCTATTCAGCAGTATTTGCTCGTCGCTGTAAACTCCTGTCCTCAGCGTTATCAGGCAGAGTTCCCTCGGCTGCCTGTTAGTGGGAACATTCCCAAGCTCCAAACAACTTATTGCAAACAACTGCACTCTCTGAGCTGACATTTGAATGTGGGATGCTGCATACTCAAGCTATGAGCTGATGGCGTGAGTGTGTGGTATAAGCGGCGAGACTGTGCTCAGGTTGCCCGGGTCGCCTGCTTGCGACAATTATCCAGTATCTGAACGACAATGTGTTTCTGGGGTGCATGCTCAGTGTTATGCTTTCACCCAGAATCTTCTCCTTGGTGAGGTTTGCAGTCTTTGGCCTCTGCCTATACTCTGTCTGCGGTCTTGTCCTTCCCCAATCTTCATGACTTGCATTTGGCGAGGTTGAATCCGGAAACCGGTGCTGGACCACGTAACCTGTCGGAATATAACTAGAAAGTCTGCGCCGATTCGACCGTCGATTAAATTCCTCGTGGATTCACGTCATCTGCCGAAGCAGGAACGCCTGGAATCATCGCTTCCATCATGTCATTCACGCCATGCGTCGCATGGTCTAGGACGTTTGTGGACGCCGTGCGAGGCGCCCGCTGTGACTCACCTCGTCGCTGCCATGAACTCGTCCTGTCGAAATATACTGATCGCTGCGGTGGCACTCTGATGATGGCGCATTCCCGGCTTCTGCTAATCGATGACGTGTCGAAACGTTCGCACGTCCAGAAGGCTGCCATCAACTGCCTCTGCTACTAAATGTCTTACTGTACCTTGTAAAACTCCCGTATTGCGTCAATGTGTGTGCGTCTCATGCATATGTGCATCTTATCTTTTACGGCCAACTCTTTCTTTGCTTTATATGCGTGGCTACATTATATGTGCTAATAGCAACTATACATCATATATGCTGTATAATGTGTATAATATATGCATATGTATAACATCATATGTACACTCTTGTAATATGTATGTGTATATGCTATGTATCTCTATATCTTCTTCCTTATATTCTGCATATATTCTACATCTTCTTCTGTGCATCTTCTTCTTCTTCTTATTACATATGTGTGCTGCATCTGTAACACATATGCTAACACATGTCTTGTTCCATATGTATGTGCATCTTACATGTGCTCTTGTGTATATACATATGTAACTCCATGCATATATGCAGCATCAGCTAACTGCGTCCCCTTCTGTCTTTGGCAATATATATACATATCAGCTACATGTATGTATCACCTGTCTTACTGCTATGTGTGTATAATATACTGTATAACTTCTTACATAATAATATGTATATAACTGCATATGTAATAACATGTATATAAATATACTGTAATACATATATGTACATATGTACACACATGCATACAGCTAACTGTAGCTGTATACGCCAACTGTCTTGTGTGTAGCCAATAACAATGCTGTGCATATCTTTACATACATGCATGCATGTACATGTATGCGTATGCTATCTTTGTGCTATGTGTGTGTCATACCTGTGTACGCCACCATGCTGTGCGCTGTCACTGCTAACATCTTACTACGTAAACTGTGCTACCTTCTTGTGTAACTGTGTTAACAATGTGCCAACAGCCTTGTATATGTGTGTGTGTATATTTATGTGAGTGTATGTATGTGTAATATGTGCTATGTCATGTATTGTAATAACTGTAATATTCTTCTGTGTGTAATATGTGTGAATGTGTGTGTCAACAATGCTCTTGTATAGCTGACAATATGTGTATGTAATGTATGTATGTATATATGTGTGTGTCTGTGTGTGTGTGTTCTTCAGTATGTGTATGTGTATGTGTATGTATATGTGTGTACTCGCCTGAATTATCACTGCCTAGTGTTTCACCTGGTGGTACGAGAATAAATCCTTCTGCCCTTTCTTTTCACTGATAGCTACTAGGCTCTCTCCCTGAGCAAATGATTTGCTCATACCTCTGCCAAAGCTGTGTATGGCTCCCGCCTCACTATGCTTCCCAAGCTGTTCCCTTCTGACACTCTGTGACACGAAGAAAATACATGCTTCTAACATCCCTGTATTCTCTGTGTATCAACTTTCAGCTGTGTCCCTGACACTGTGTCCCCATCTGCAGAACATTGGCCTTTGTCACCTTGTGCACTTCTCTCAGTGTTTGTATGTCATCTCATGTCATCATCTGTGCCTCCAGTGTGTCGGTGATTTGCAACCTGCTGCAAGTAAGTTCTCTTGCTAACCCCTGAGACAATCTTGTTGCAGAACTGCTAACTGCTTTCTCTGGTTTCTTTGCGATGCTTGGCAAGTCAGATTTGAAACTGATGCGCGTCTTTCCAACAGGCTGGCATTACGGGTAACCCGTAAACATTCGCTAAAGATGTCGGGAATGCTGTTCTGAGTTTGCTGGCGCCTGTGCTGCAGCGGTATTTGGTTGATATGGCATGCTCGAGATGTGCCGCAGTGTTATGCGTAATGATCTTCTTTAACCTTCCCTAATCTTCATGACTTTTGCTGTCAGGATGAGCTCTGAGAATAATTAACTGAACATGTGTCTGATTCCTTTAGTTCTGCTAATCTTCAATCAAATGAACTAACATCAGCTTCGTCAAATCTTTAACAGGGACACTATCAGTCTGTCCTTCCGTCATGCTCATTGCAAACCGACATTTGACGATTGCTGGCCTTCACCACATATGACTGCTGCTGTCTTCTGACAGCTATTCCCTGATCATTAACAGTGCCTTCCTGTCATCTATGTCTCAGTTTTCTTGTGTCAGTGTGTCGAAATGCTTCTTGCTACATCCACCACTTCTCTCTTGTCTTACTGCTTTGTGCCCATGTCATAGAGAAGCTCCAGCCAAGTTTGTGACACAGGATTCCCATCCCACGAGGCTTTGCGGCCAACGCTGTTGACCTAAGGCATTCGCTCTAGGTGTTTCGCCGCTCTTCGATGATGCTATGCGATGACTCTGCGCTGCTCATGTCGTGATAATCTGTAGTTTGAGCTGCTTCATGTCTGTCTCCTTTTAAGGTGAGACTACGACTGCTGTCTTCCCTTTCAGGCTGTCTCCCACCGAGATGTATTGAATATTGTTGCTTGAGCCTGCATAAGCGCCTCATTTCTCCTCGGACCTACAGTATCTGGCCGCTCGAAGCACTCTTCACTTCTTCCTGGATAACGTGAAAGCTGCTGTGTCCAGCACTGAGAGCAGTGCTGTGTGTGTGCGTATTGTACATTATGTGCATAATGTATGTGCGTGTGTGTCAGCGTAACCGTGGTAAATATGCATGTGTGTGTGCATGTGTGTGCGTAATGTGCAATAACTGGCGCTGGCATGTGCATGTACGCATGCGCATGCATGCATGCGCGATAGGTAAGACTTGTTTTGCAAATGTAATGATCTTCTTGGCGAACAGGCTAGTAAGAATTTGTGTGCGTAATATTTCATAATCATTCTGAAACAACGAAAAATATACATTTCATTATCTTGTTGGCTCAAGTGTATAAACATCTAAAATATGTTGACTGCATTAACTAAATTGACCACCCTTATTACTCAACAGAGTTGAATAACTTTCTGTAATTTCTATTATTAAGGTATTAATGTTGCATTAACATAAATAAAAATATATCTTTGTGTAAAGAAAATTTAGACGGAATTTAATTTTAAACAAATTCTGCTAAAATAACCAATTTTACCATGTTCTACATTAAACATATGCTGCTGTCGAGAACAAATATTTCATCCGTAGAAAGATTTGAATACACTGATATTAAATACCGACTTGAATAACAATGCCACCACTATTGTTAACACTAAAGGAGTCGAATGCATAATTTAGGCGCGTGATTCTGAAACATGCTACGGTAATTTACAGCACTGCTATTGTATCACTGAAGTACCAAAGCTCTGAACATTCTAGAAGGCTACATCTCATTCATCTGCAGTCGGTGTGTCTATAACGATTCGTGAAAAGAAAACCAGAATGATAACTCTACCGGTTGGTATAGTAAAAGTTCGAAGAAGAATTCGGCAAAATGTCGTCACTGACCATTCCCCGAGGAAAACAAAATGCGAAGACTTCTTCAATCGCGCAAATGCCAGGCATGTAACAGGTGAAGTGTGCTGGACTGCAAATTAAAAGTCTAGTGTGATGGCAAAACACTGTCGCCACTGTGCTCTGCGATGCGTCGAAGCTTCGGTACGATCTGCCGACGCTGCTCGCGTTGACTAAATGTGTCACCACACAAACGGCAAAATCGCAGTGTCGGGAAAGAACGCACAAACACTATGAGTGAGACATACCCACAATTTCTATACATATACATTGTACTGATAACTATCACATTTATTTATGCAGGATTAACTCTGATATAGTTTATTATATATTAATGAAAACAAAGGCAGTGATGAAAGATTATGTGTGTTCAAATGAATATACAATACAATATGGTAAGAAAAGTATTGAAGTAATAATTAGTGTTCAATGAATCACAACAACTGAATACATGAACAACTAAGAATGCAATAAATAATTATGCTGCATAACTACACTTTAATAATTATCTGATAGTATTTTGGAACTCTGTTATAACGCAACTTAACAGGCTTTTAACATTTCCAAAATTCCATCTGTTTAATTGAAAATAAATAGTACATTGAAATTTGTTTACAAACCAGGCTCTAGAAATACTCGTAATATATTATATTTCGATGGCTTCACTATACATAGTGTTAAATGCTGAGGCTTCATATGGACTCTTTATTCGAGAGGCGTTTCTTTGTGCTGTGTAATAATATACGATCGCGTGCAAATTTTCTGGTGCCTTTCTGTTGCCAAACCGCATTTACCATCAGGCATCATTGATTCTAAATCTACAATGAGCCTGCACCTATTTCGAATGAAAATGCACCATAAATGTTAAAAACTACTGATGTAAATTTCTCATCGACATTAAAGCTGTATTGACCTCTACTGTATGAAAACTTAAATATATGGAAATTAAGATGCTGCATTCATCTTAAATTTCTTATGACGCATTTAAAAAGCTAATGCTAATACTTGTTTATTAAGATTAATCTCTATTTCTCCCATTCTGAGCACTATATGTCAAACTAACAAAAACTCGCGATGATCGCTCTGGCAAAGATTCGAACTGCCATGAAAACTATCGTTACAATACCAACAACAGCCCGGTATTACTGACATAATTCGCTCTTTGCTACCAACTAGTCAACTGTACCTTAACTATAAGAAATGTTTATGTAGGAGAATCTAATGTCACACTATCGAAATTAAACACTATATTCACTGGCTTGTAAACTGTCCCAGCGTGAATCTGCATTTTCAGCATTTGAGAAAGTATGCAAATTGCAATTTTTACATTTGGCGATGTGAGCGAGTATGTAAAAAAAATGTGAATCTACTACTGGAGCATTGCAGCATGTAATGCTAAACTGTTTTGACAGTTGAAGATTAACCTGAAGGTCCAGTATGAATGCCACCTTGTCACAGGGCAAGAAATTTTCAAAGAGTACATTATTGCTCTTATGAGAATATTGAAATGCTTTTTCTGAAGGTAATAGTATGGTGATGGAAAACGACAAGTACACCATCTGTTATTATCAGCCCCGATATTACGCATTGTAATTTTGTCCTTTGACTCCTATTTTCCGACCAGTTTTACATTCGATCAGCAAATTCTTGGCAAATCTCGCTAATATTACTGCTATTTTAATGACTGAGCCTGAAAACTGGCAATCAGTATTTCAGCTACTAACAAAGTTATCGAAATTTGGCAATTTCACGCAAAATTCAAAGGTATTCAATATCAAACAAGTCCCAAACAACAAAATAACATTTCCTCAATTTATTATGTTTCTGAACTTCGCAAATGAATTCTATTTTATTTTTCATTGCGAAAATTTTATTCACAAAGGCTGAGAAATGTTGTAGAAGGCAGGCGGAGTAAGGTGAGAAGAGTGGTGAAATGGAGAAACGAGCTTGTTGAAGTGAGCTGCGTCGAAGAACACAATGAAACAGAAAATTTGGGCAGTCAACTGAATAAGCCTGGAGGAAAACGAATGGACTGTCGATTAAAAGCAGTATGGGTGAAGTAGATGAGGGAAGATGGGTATGTCGAAGGAGCAGTATTTCATGCGTGAGAGGCTATCTCATATTTAAGTGAAAGGCTTGGTCGTGTGAAGCTGCATCTTGTCAATGCGCAGAGATGAAGAGGTAAAACTCATGAGTGATGGGATCATGACTGAAAATATTAAAAGCTGAGGAAGGATGTGATGATTGTATTTTGTTTAACTCTGTAGGAAGTACTAAAGACAGCAGCGTGTATAATCCCTTTATATAAAGGAAGAGGAAAAGAGAAGATTGTAAATTACAGGAGAACAATTTACCGAGCATACCGAGAGAAAGATATTGCAGTAATTGTGTGGAAGAGCAGAGGTAAAACAGAGCAGAGACTGGATAACAGAGAGAATTTTCAAATTAGTGAAGAGATGTGCTCAAATCAAGTGTTTACGATGAAACATATATGTGAATAATATTTAGATAGGTAGGAAGATTTTCATTACATTGTTTGATTTAGAAGGCATATGAAGAGGAGGCTAATGTGATGTTATAGCTCGCGTAGATAAATATTAAATTTTAAATAGCTGTAAAATTTGTGAGAATAGTGAACTTAGGTGAGGGTGTAGAAGAGGGGAGATCATAATCCCAAAAAGTAGGTCTTAGACAGGGATGTGGTCACCATGGTTGTTTAATATTATATTTACAGAGGGGTTGAAAAAGAAATGCTGGGGTGTTGGGGAGGGGGGGGTTTTTAAATTATGGGAATCAAATACAAATGGGAATTGACAGTTAATTTTTGTTGATGATACTGTTTTTAGGGGAGATTCTAAAGAAAATTGCAAAGGGTAGGGGAAAGTTTGGGAGTGTGTGTAAAGGAAGAAAGTTAAAGGAAATGAAAGATTGATGAGGGTATCAAAATTTAGATAAAGAAAATTGGGATACAAATTGAGAGGAGTAGGGAAAGGGGAATTTTTTTGATATTTGGGAGTTGATGTCAGGGGATGGATTTATGAAGGATGAGGTCAATCATAGAATTGATGAGGGAAAAAGGCAGTGGTGCATTGAGGATAGGGGAGACAAAAACTTTCATGGAGGCAAAGAAGGGAAGGGAAAAAGTAAAATGGTCCCAACACTCTGGGGGGTGGAATTTTGAATTAAATGCTGCAGCATGGATGTTTAAAGGCAGGGGAATGTCCTGTCTAAGGGGCAATGTGTAAATATTAAGAAAATTGGGGGGGAAATTGGGAGAATGTGGATTTAAATAAAAGTATTACAGGGGCTGAAGGGGGGTTTGAGGTGGTTTGGCATTTAGAGAGAATGGATCAAAGTAGAATGACATGGAGAGCAATAAACCTGTGGGGGAAAGAGGGGGGTGGGGTTTCCTCCAAAAGGAGGGGGGGAAAAGGGGTTTTAGGGGGCTGGATTTCCCAGCAAGCGCATGAGCGGTTAAAAGGGAATGGGGATGAATGGTATTTGGGGCCTGACAAGCTGTTGGAGTGTAAGAGGTAATATTTTGTGAAGGGACAGGGAAACCGGGGTTTTTTTTATATAGCCGACTTGAGTCCTGGGAAAAGGGGTACAATGCCACACTTTAAAGGAGGGGGTTTGGGGTATTGGCAGCTGGGGGGAAAATTGTGTATCTTTATTTTATACTTTTAACTGTTGTGTTCTGAGAACCTGCAAAACAATGATTATGTGTGAGTGAGGGGAAAATGTTGAATGATAATGAAAGTATTTCTTTTGGGGCACCCGCCGGGAGACAAATTTAAAAAAAAAAAAAAGAAAAGGATTTACGTTCAATATTGTAAAAAATAATATTACATTCCGGGAAAGCATTGACCCAAAGGGTTTACAATTGATGGGTTTTATATTACTTGTTTACTCTTTAACATCAACAAAAATAACATTTCTGTATGTTGAGCCAATTTCATACTATTTTCAGTATTAAACCAATCAAAAACCCAAATTCTTTTTTTAAAAAAGAGGCCAAAAAACCATGAATACAATAAAACATAGAAAATAAAAAAACGCAAAATCGGGGTTTTAACCAAAACCACTGTCATTTTTTTTTTTTTTAGACTGCATGCTGCAGGATTTGTTTTTGATGGTGCACACTTATCACATAGATCCATTCTCTCATATCTAGCCAAATTCTACTGCTCACAGTATCCGAGCAGCTGAGCCTGGTGTAGAACAAATGGCTTGACCCTGTGAAACAGACTCGGTTTGGGAACCTCAAAGGTTAACAGATTCCCAAACATCCTTTTAGCATTAATAAGATGTATTTTGATCTCAGTGCAGCAAAGCAGCTCAAATTTTCCCAGGTAAAGAACTGCAATTACTAAATAAAGGGGGATTCTTATTTTGTAAAGCCAATTTTTAAAACCAATTTATACAATGTTTTAGACCCATTCCATTCACTTAGCAAATAATTTTTTAATATGAACAAACTGCTTGTTAAACATCTTTATTTTCAGGGGATACTAACCAAACTCATCATGCAAGCTGTCTTTTCTCACGAATCGTAATATGATTGCAAACAAACCCATGTGTAAGCCAGGTCATGTGCAAGCCAGGCCAGTGTGTAAGCCAGTGGGTATCTGCCCTGGCTTACCCCTGGCCTGAGTTTTATGACTCTGCCATGAGTTCGAACTCCACCATTGTGGTTTTAAGCTATCTTTTACTTTCAATAGGGGGGAAAGTTTTGTTGAACAGAAATTTCCTACACTCATTTTTAAAAAAATTTAAACCCTTAACCTCATAACCTAACCAGGTCAGTCAAGAAAAAACACTCAGGGGAGGAGCCCAGCACAGCAGGAGTACTGTAACTATCTTTTTCTGTTCTACATGTCATATTTAAAATGGTCTGCAACACATAAACACAACCACAAAAAACCATTGAAAAACAAAGAAGACATGGGGAACACAATGAGCCGAGGACAACAACGCCGAGTATGGGTACCTAGTCATCCAGCTCAGAAAGTTTGATCCCTTCAGGACCTTTTCCCCCTTCCGATGATGTCCACAAAACCCAGAGCCACAAAATCCACACATGGTAACAATGAGAAGGAAGGTTAGAAGAGTGATTCCAAATCAAATCATAGATTTAAAAAAGAAAACCCTACCATGGAAAATACTATAAGTAATGTTTATACTTAACACATACATACCAACAATAACATATTAAACACAGAAAAAATTAAAAAAGTGGCCAAGACGGAAAAATCAGAACAGTTTTATGGCAGTTAACAGAGATTTGGTTGAGTAATTCAGCAATACAAGGGCAGTTAAATTATAACTCTGAAATGAAGGTCAAACAATCGCTTCCACCATTCTGCGCATCCCAGGCAAAGTTAAGCCTGTCATTACCTGCTCCAATCAATTCAAAATGCATTAACAAAGACATGTAATGCTTGGGCTTCAAAGAGGCTGATAACAATGTTGTAATACTGAAAGATCAAACCCAAATTATCCACATCATTGTATTAAAAAAATTCATATCCAAAATATTTATAAATCATTAAAAAAATTAATATTAAATGGGGAAAATCCAAAAAATTTTAAGAATACTTTTGTAATAAAAATTTACTTGTAATACACATTGATCAGCAACAGGATGATATAAACATTCAATACACTCAGTAACTTGCTACACTATTACTATTTTTGTGCATAAAAGAACTGTGGTGGATCAAACATGCTTTAAGAACTGCTGAAGGAGGTTATAAAAAAAAAGCCATTTACCATAACATTTATACCATTACCCAAAAACAAGAGAAGGGGACTGAGTCTTAAAAGCCAATAAAAGTATGTCTTAAGAAAATTATGGTTTATTTCGTGTTTTAATAATGGAAATTGAGGGCTTGAATGTACACAGTACTCAGTGAAAATTTCAATTTACAGTAATGTATATACATGGTAGATTATTAAAATGTCAGTATACTTTGTATCATTTAAGCAACAAAAGCTAAAAAAAAAAAAAAAAAACATGCAACCCATCTAAACCCCAAATGCCACTGCCCCTAAAAAACCCTGAGTCTTGCTCCCCAACCTACAGCAGAGAAATATCTCTCCAAGCACCATTTCCAGAAACCCCCTTCCTTTTGTATGTAAATTAATTATCCAGTTATACAAGCATTTTCAGGATAGCAAGGCAAGACTGGTTAGTATGCACAAGTCCACTTACACACGGGGATAGTAAAGCAAAGCCCCAACAGATGATTCCTGAAGCTGAGCAAGGAGGATCCAAGACAGCCCACGCCTTAAATCTCACCTGCACGATCATCTAGTTCATAGTTTCTGACTGCCCAAACCTCTCCACGCTGACTCTCATTATTCCAACAACCTGTTTTGCCAAACAAAATGCAAGCGTGCAAAATAAAAACAAAAACAAAAATATAAACTGAGTAAGAAACACCTTCATAAATACTGTGAATAGATCTTCCAGTTTGCTAAACAATTCTACATTTGACTTCCAATTGATTTTTTGGGAAATATCCTCTGGACTCAAAAAAGAACTCTACTATGCTATGCATTTACCATATTTTACAGATTCGAGAATACAGAGACGGATAGCGAATCCATTTATTGTACATACTCTAAAAAATTACTTTTGCAGAATCTCTGTGCTAACTGACCACCTCAACAACTTGAAAATTATCTCTGTAAAACAAACATGACCCAGGTAAAAAAAAATGCTTTTACCATACTCAAACCCCGTGAAAATTAGACAGCTCTTCAGTTCTCAAATTAGAGCAAACGTGAGAGGTGAGAGAAAACTTACACCACCAAAGTTTTGGTGGGCAATTCAAAGGGGCAAAGTTGTGAATAATTTTATTCCTGTTTTGAATCACACTGAAAGTAGTATTCTGAAGCCATAATGAGAGCAGAGGATCAGGAAGATGTTTAAGGAGCCTACTAAAACCCGAATGAGTGGGACCAGCTTACTGCACCCGAATGAGAGTGAAGACCATGACTCCCATGAAGGGATATTAATTCAATTTCACAGTTTTAATTACTACGTGGAAATCCATTATAGCTTGTTTGGGTGCTATACAAAATTTTCCCAAATTTTACAATGGGCTTGAGGTGCACAAGCATAATGGGCACATTGGTATAGTATATTATAGATTTAACCTAGAATAATGGGATATGTTATACCGTTATGACCTGATTTTAGTTGCACACCGACATCTCCCACCAAAGTAGGTGACCCTCTCCCATCATTTTCTTCCTGTTGCCAGAGGCATAGCCCAATGCTCCTCCAAACGGGCAATATTCCTGCCCCCCTCAGAGTGCAGACACTATTTCCCCACCATGACTCCAGTTCAGCTAACCACTTCCGAATCCCTTCATAAATGCTACCTGCTCACACTTCAACAACATGCGTCTAAAACTTTCCTCTACCTGCCCTTCACATGCTCTCGAATCATTGATGTAATAGCCCCTCTTACCTCCAACCATTCCAAGGACAACTCCACCAATCATTCCTCTTACTACAGATTTATTTACACACCGAGTCCCCTTACTCTCCTCCATCCTCCTAAATGTGAAACCACCTTGATATCCTCAGCCCTTTGGACAATACTTTATTAAGCTCATGCCTCCAATCTCCAAACAACTTCTTTGCATAATATTCATACCACACCTGCCCTCAGACATGCCATTATCACTGCCTCCAGCCTCCTCCTTGCTGAGTATTTAAAAACCCTTGTAATAATATGTATTGTAATATTTAAGTTGTGCAATGAGAACAAGCAAGAATGTGTAAAATAAGAAACTACACATTAGTACTTAAAAATGAGTGGGGACTAATGAAGAGGGTGTTAACAGAGAAGCAGGTTTACCGGCAGTGACCCGGAATCAACTCAGGGAATGCACAATTTTACAATGAAAATGTAATTTCCACAAATTCTATCCCATGTTTAGATGACAAAGTCGTATTCCCTCATTTTATATGTAACTCAGCTTCTACCACAATGTGTTATACTTTATGCTACAATTAGTTTCCCAATCCCTTTCTTTGGTTCTATATCTAATGTAATCAGGATGAATTTTGCAATTATTACTTTCTTATGTAATAGTGAAAACGTGTGAACAGATGATAAGATGGGGTGAGAAAAGGTGCCAGATTTCAGAGCCACTGCAAGAGATCACTGAAGATATCACTGGGCTCTGCATACTGTATTCATATATTAAACAATGAGTGGCTTCATTAATGAAAAGTCTTATAATTCTAATAAATCCTTCTATCACATGATGCTTAAATTACAAATAACATCAACAGGGACAACCAGTTCACATTTCCAATGAACCTTGCATAACCTAGGTACAATATCAAGCATTACACTGCAATTACACACGCCTTTTTTCAAGATATATCTGAGAAGGATTTACTTTTTTCTGTGTTCAGTGCTACTATAACCATATTTTACAATTTGTTTTCCTCCAGAGATTTGCTCATGGTTATGATTATAACAAAATTTAATCGAGATATACCTCTTGACCACAGCAAGTTGTGAAGGATTCACTATACGGTATTTTGCTCATTTTATAATAGGTAATTTCACTCAATTTCTATGGTATATTCTCATTTTTAAATTTGAAATCAGTGTAAAGGTTCAATTCCAACATTCGAGTCCTAATTAAAAATACTGCCATTGGTTCTAGTTTTCCGCCCTTTAAAACCGGCTCACTGGGAAAATTAATGAAAATAGCCATTTTCTATAACCAGGTACACTCCCAATTAATGAGAAATGTGGTAAGATCGACAAGATGTAGAAAAAACATATGTACAATTCAAGACATTATAGGAAATGTTTCACCATGATGCTTTCAGTCCTAATACAGAGGTAACTATGGCAGGTAAGGTGGTAGCCACAAGGGAAGTGTGGGACAACTTGTTAAGATGGTAACAGTGGTCTTCAGAATGGATATCCTGCTGATTAGCAATTAGATATAGTGTAACTTTCGGATTTTGAAGGGGTGTTACCAACTGCAATTAGGAAGCCTCCATACGCTTGCCAACAAAATCCAGAGTTACACTATATCCAAAATGCTAATCAACAGGATATTCCAGTCTGGAGACCACTGTTACATGATGCTGAGATCCTTCAAACCCAACCCATCTTACCACAATTGTACTACCACCACTATTACCCTCACAGCTTACCACCTGACTCCTACCACTACATAAATTCATTTCTTAGTTATCCCTATTTGGACTGAAGTTACTTAATGAAAAGTTTCCAATAAATATCCTGACCTGTACCTAGTCTTTTCTACACACTAATTAGCATTTTCCTGATTAGCTTTGGCACCACTTACTACTTGCCACAGAAATATTTTCAGTACAGAACTCTGAGGCTAGTGACCTTCCATGTAATCATCAATCTTTCTGTTATAAGTAGTTGCCACAACTCTTGCAAGTATTAAAAAAAATTGTTTAAACCTTCCAGTGAATTGCTGTAATGTAGATGGGAAAGGGTGAACTAAGTATCTTAATTCCATTAGACAAGACTGGTACAAATTAATATAGCAAATAAGATACACGTATATTTTATGTATATATGTATGTATATATGTATGTATATATATATATATATATATATATATATATATATATAAAGATATATATATATATATTATGATATATATATATATATATATATATATATATATATATATATATATATATATAAAATATATATTATATAGAAGAAAACTTGTGATGCATTCTAGAGTTTGAGAAACTGTAAATTCATGAAACTTTAGCATGCTGCTTCAGCTTAGAATTATTGCAAAACTCTTTACTCTTTTTTCAATCATGTAATTATAGTAATATTAGTACAATATGACATATTCAAGATTGCCTAATAATTGAAAAAAAGTAAATTTTTTAACTACAAATTAAATTTTTAGCCAAATTTTCCTTAGTAGGGATCAACCCTGCAACTTACTCACAATGAACCTTTTAAACTAGATATCTCTAAATTTACAAGACAAGTTTTGTACTCGACATTAGTTAAAAAAGCACAAAACAGTAATATCACTATGTGGTATATAGAGATAAAGCCGGAGTCCACCAGGACAACAAACCCTCCACCAGTGCTTCAAACAACTTGCCAAAACAAAAATGCTTCCAAAAAAATCACATCTTCTAATTTAAATGTTTTTTGGGCCCCCTGCACGACCAAGTTCTGACAGTTTCATCTCTGATCATCACGAAGTTCCACTTTCCCCAAAATTTTGAGGTCACCTGCCCCAGGGGGCCAAGAAATTGGACGTTTATCATTATTGTTAAAGGAAAGTGGGACTTGGTAATACACAAAAGTTTCAAGTTTTATAGAAAAGAGAAGGACTTCTTTGTCTGATGAACATTTAAAATATCATTGATAAAAAGACATAATGGCCAAGAAAGATGAAAAAAATCCTTTTTCATACAATGAAGCTCAATAAAATAGACATACATATTATATACAAAGGTTTGCACTTTAACAAATCAACAAACTTTGAAAATAGTACAGTCATTTGTTTGAAAATTTTTGGCTCAAAAGAGGCAATGGAAAAAGTAACTGACCTTTTTAAATTTGATAAAATCCACAAGAGAATTGAAAAAGATAGTATTAAGAGGCATCTGAGGGTTAAAATATACTTGATCGGCCCAAAGATATCAGCAGGGAAAGCCTAGACCAAAAAAAAAATTAAACATTCTTCAGCTACAAAAACCAAAGTTTATTTTTAAATAATTATTATGTACATAAAAGGTCTGTTTAAAGTTTGATAATTGACAAATTATAGAATATAAATTTATTTTAATATTTAATCTTGTTCAATGATTCTCCAATAAACCACATTAAAATCCCAACAAGTTGATGAAAAACATAAAACACTGGGTTTTTTAGAAAATTTTTTTAATTTTTATTAACAAATAAAGCATGTTGTATGAGAAAAATTCAATAAAAAAAAAGTGTAGCACATGTATTTCATCAAATACCATTCCAAACCCTTTTAAAACCAACATAATACAGTACATTTTTTTGTTTAATCAAAACTAAGGGATTTTCCATAAAAAAAAATGCAAAAAATTTTAAATTTCACTAATTTTGGGACCCATTTTAATTCAACTTAACACCTAGTCTAACGAATGATTCAACTTCAAAATGACCCAAAAAAGAATAAAATAATTGTCATGGAACATGAAGATTTGTGTGTGCAAGGGAAACTAGTAGCATCCAAAACTTTTTCTTCAAACTACCAAAATTTTTTTTTTTTTTTTATTACAACCCATTTCCCACCAAGGCAGGGGTTTTAAAAAAAAAAAACTTTCACCATCATTCACTCCATCACTGTCTTTCCAGAAGGGGTTTACACTCAGTTTTTAAAAAGAACATTTAACCCCCCTTCAGAGTGCAGGCACTGTACTTTCCCCTCTCCAGGGCTAAGTCCGCCTGCCGGTTTCCCGAATCCCAAAAGACTTTGCTCCCCCCAACAGCACGCAAGTATTAAAAACCATTTGTTCCATTCATTTTTCAAACACGCCACGCATGCCTGCTAAAAGTCCCCCCTCGACAAAAAACCCCCTTTTTACCCCCCCCTCCAACCCTTCCTAGGCCATACCCCCCCTTTCCCTTCCACTACAGACGATAATTGTATTCTGTTTCGCCCATTCTCTCTACATGTCCAAATCCACCAAAACCCCTTTCCCTCGCCCTCGGGAAAACGGAATCCCCACCTCCCAACTTCCAAACTACAATTCTCTATATTTCACCCCAAAATTCTCAGACATGACACTCCACTGCCTCCAGCCTTCTCCTCGCTGCAACATTCATCCCCCACGCCACCCCCATATAAGAGCGGGGAAACTATACCCCACTTTCCCCTTTTTGCCCCCAAAGGACAAAGTTTTTGTCCCAAAGCCCTTGGCACCACTCACTTTTTCCTCATAAATTTAGATTCCCCTCATCTTCATAGACCATCCGCTGACACGCCCACCCCCAAATATCTGAATGCCACCTCTCCTACTTTCCCCCCCAATTTGATACCCAAATTTTTCACCCTAATTTTTTGTTACCCTCATAACCTTACTTTTTCCGTATTCCCCTTTTTAATTTTCTTTTTGCACACCCTACCAAATTCATCCCCCAAACCCTCAACTTTTTCGAATCCCCCAAAGAACAGTGTCATCGCAAAGACCCAAAAAATTGAACAAATGCAAAAAGTAAAACAAAAAAATTTTCTCGTGGACCCCCAGTTATCGCTCCGCTTCCAGTTATCGGCCATTACTGTGTTTATCGGTGGTACTGGGCGCCCCACTGCAATTTTTGAGTCATTGTTGTGTCTCTGAGCAAGGGGAAGCTTCTCCATTCATCCAAACATTTCCATAATCCAGTTTCTGGGGGTACGAATTTAAATGACTGAAAATAAGTAACTATGGCCCCCCAAAAAAAGTTCCAAAATTCCCTTTTTTAAAAAATGAGAAACACATAGAATTCAAGGGAGGCAGGGAGAGGAGGGGGTGTAGCAGGAAGGGAAAAGGGGTGTAAAGGGGGGCAGGGGGGTAGAATGTTTATATGCGTTTTTTAATAAAACACTCTGGGCACATTAAATGTCTTTTTTTTAGGCTAAATAGAAATTTTCATTAATCCATACATGATATTTTAAAATTATATAAGAATCAAGCAAATAAACATCCACTGTTTTATGCTATCAGGGGGAGCTGGGTGAGAGTAAACCATTTTATATGATTCAGCACTAGAGAGAAAAAAAAGAATCTGAGTCCCCCCAGTAAAACCGCCCCCATTTTTTGGGTTTTCAATTTCGGCATGAATTATTCATTTTTCCTTTGTTTATATGGCATGAAAGGAGTTGTTAAAAAAATTAAACTCAGTGAAATGGTAATATGGCTGTGTAGTGTAGCCCGGGTTAAACATGTATTGTACCTCATCTAGCCTACACTCTTCCCACAAAAAATACTCCCTCCCCCTCTTGCTCTAAAATTTCTAAAAATAAAGGTGTAATGAATGTACTCATTTTTTTCTGTATGTAAACAATAGTTAATTTTTAAAAATTTTTTTTTGTAATATTTTGATGTCTGGGAAAAGATTAACTGTATTTACATTAATTTATGGGAAATATTATTTCTTTTAAGCCTTTTGTTTTTGGCGATCTTCTGGAATGAGCTAAGCCCATAACCAGGTCCACTGTACAAAGCTCATGCCAAACCCGCCCAAACTACATCCACAACTTGCATAAAGTGAATTTATACAGTACTGCAAAAGCCCTCTAATTTCCCTTTTTCCCGATTAACATGTTGGTTTCAAACCCAAACAACTGAGCCCCGGGGATCAAAACATCACCCCTAAGAAAACAGCACCTTTTTTTGGGAAGAGGCACAACAAAAAAGTTCGTTGGGCCCGCAGTGGGAACAAGTTTACAAGAAAAAACATAGGTTCCTTTGGGGGGCCCTAGGGTGCCTTCAGCAGTAAACTTTCAAGAATTTCTATTCTCAGCAAAATTTTTTTTAAAGCTGCCACACATCTTTTTGCAAACCTTTTCCAATCACTTTTTCCTTTTCCCCCACTGTCTGCCTTCCATTTATTATTACTGAATTGCAAAAATTCATGCCAAAATTTTACTATTACTGTATATTTTTTTCTAATCATTTACCAATCTGTTTTCCTACCCCAGCCATGTTGCATACACGCACTAATCCTAGCAAGGAAGTAAATTTTCACAGTTTGCATAAGTATAATACATAATTTTTATGTACTTCTGTGGAAAACAATTATAAATTTTTAAATTTATGAAAGGTAATTAGAATTGCAATTTCCAAAACTGTTTAAAAAATTTTTGGGAATATTTGTACACAAGTTATTAAATGATTTTAAAAAAAAAACAATATATTTTTTAAAACCTGAACCCAAATGCATTTTAAGAATTCATTGTATTGGTATTTAATACCATCATTATATATCAATTTATCACTACACAAGAGCTTTTTGACAACCTCAGCACAACCACATCACTGAAATATTCCTGTGTGCATCCTCCAAATGGCCTATTGGGAAGATATCCTTTATTACGCATACTTATTCCCCAAAGAGCAATTTTAACCCCCATCAACTTTTGGGTTTAGTCTGTTAAAACGCTTGTCATGTGTTTTGGTCCAGGGTCCCCCAACCTCCACTTCCGTGGGGGGTCCCCCAGGGGCAGCACCTCCCCTGCCGCCCACCCGGGTGACCTATAAATCAACATATATTATGATTATCCTAGCTGCTAACTTTTTAAAAAACAAGTCTAAATTTTAAATTAAGAAAATAAAATTCATGAAATTATAATGGACGGAATAATAAAAAAATAGCTAAGAAAAAGGGGTTTTTTGAAATTAAAAATAAATTAAAATAGGACTCAAAATAGGCAAATTTCCAATGCTTTAACTGCACCTAGACTCCCAAACCCTTTCACCTTTGATATACTTTGATATACCGAAGAGTTTTAGAGTTTATTCCCTCTGAGCCCCGGGCCCTGGGCCCGGGTTCTGGGGCTTGCCGATCAACCAGGCTGTCGCCTTTGGGGGCCCCTGCCCCCCATACCATCACAGCCTGTTTATCTGGCACCGTGAAATACTTGTCTAGTTTTTTTGAAGGCTTTCACTTGTTCCGGGTTTTTTAATATCTTCGTAAGATGCTAAAAAGTCTGGGACCCTGGATGTTGATACAGTTTTCCCTTTATTTCCCACCCCACCCTGCCCCTACTGGTTTATTTAATTTTCCTCCCATCTCTCCACCCAGATGTTAGGCGGGGAAGATTTGGGAAAAAGCTCGAGACCTTCCAGGTAGTATATTTTACATGACCCCTCCTCTGTCCAATGAGTACATGTTCAAGACTTGAGGTTTTCCCCCGATTTTTAAATGCTTTATGGCTATGACCCGAACGACTCTGTATTTGTTCCAGCTCTGATATTTCTCCCCCTGAAGGGGCCATCAGCACTGAGCAATTTTCCCAAGTGGGGGAGCACTAGCAACTAAGAGTGTCACCATCAGCTTTTTTTTCCCCTTGGTTTGAAAGTTCTAAATACCCCCCCCCAATTTTCCCTGGCTGTCGTGGGTCTTTTTCTTGTTATGGCTTTTAACCCTTTGAGGAAAAACCCCCCGAAACCTGCTCGGGTCAGCCAAAAAAAAAAATTTTTTTTTAAAAAAAGGCCCCCCTTAAAACACCAAAATTATGAGATTTGATGGAAAATAAATTATGCTCACGGAATTTAGCAGTCTCCCAAAAAACGGATTCATTTTGCCCACTTTTTAACCCCTTTTCCCCAATTCCACTGTACTAGCCAAAAAACATAATATTTCCTTTTTAAACCCAATTTTTCATTGAAAAACAAGAAACCCCCCATTTCCTTTTTCAATATCCAATACAGGGTAGAATTTAGCAATTTTGCCAATTTCACAAATTTAAAAAAGCAATTTTAAATGGGGTCCAGAATAAACAAGAAAAAATTCTGGCACTAAAACGGTTTTTCCCTCTTTTCATTAGTACGCCGGCCCTTTTAATTTTTTTTTTTCCATTTTGGAATTTTTATTCTCACAAAAATTAGAAGATTTACTATGCATACTACTGCATTAGTAAAAAAATGGATAAATCATACGAATTTGAAAAGAATATTAAATCACCAGTTGATGTGTATTGATGTTTCATGATTTGTTTATTTTTGAACTTTGGAAATTTTAATATTCTCTTTTGAGCAAAAAGGTTTTTTCATTGAAAACCCAGTCAAAATCATCTCAATTTCTGGGGATATCCCTTTCCCTTTTTCTAAAAAATGAGACCAAAAAAACAAAATACAAAAAAATCCCATAAAAAAATACAGGGGCCCTTTTTTTTTCCCCAAAAAGGCCTTTTTTTTTTCATTTTCGTGTGCTGCAGGTTTTTTTTTTATACCATACACTGACCACATAGACCATTTTTTTCGGGAGGCCACCCCCTTTTCCCCCGAAGATTTGACGGGCTGAATTTATCCCATTTTGCACGCCAAAACCTCCCCAAAACGCATTTAGACGTCCGAAACCCCAAAGGTTAAAAGAAAGGTCTGACATAATTATTCCTGGTCTTTACGGGTTCCTTCATTCTATTTGGTGACCCTCTTTAGTTTTTTGGAAATGCTCCCCTTTTTAGTTCTTCATTCTTTCCCATACCTAACAGCTGTAATTATCACCCTTTAACGCCTGTTCTCATCCCACTGGAAAACCCTGTTTATATCTTCCGTACCAGTGTCCCCTACCGCATTTTACTTTCATTCCCTTTTTAGTGTCCCTGCAAAAGATGCCCCTTTAAGTTCTCCATCAAATTTTACATTGTTGGGATATTCTTTTAAAAAAAATTCTCTATATTTGTTTAAATATAGTTTATTCAGGCAGGGAAAAAAATACAGTTACATAAATTATCATACATAGAAGCATGTATAGTACCTAGGATAACCTCACATATGCTATGTATAATTATTTATGTAACTATTTGTGGTACCCATACCTAATAAACTTATTTATGATTAAAAAAATGAAAAGAGAGAATCTTTTACAGCACTTTTAATTTTTAGAGGTTGAAAAGGGAAAGGGTTAGTAAGAAAATTCTCACAAAGGCAAGATAACCAATCAAAAAAACTTCCATTTTTGGGTGTTGATAATGCATCATTTATGCCAATGAGTTTTGAGGAATGCCCCATCAGCCAAGAATTAAAAAAGGTCCATTTTTACCTTTCGAGGAAGCGTCCGGGGGAAAAAATTTATACTGTTTTACAAATTACAATTTCCATTTTTAATAAAGTGAATGGGTTACAAATGCCCTTTGCTAATTTTTCGGGATAGAACAGCATTTGGTTTTATTTGTTTTGGAAAAGAATGAAATTTCGGGATAAATTTCCCCCTCAAGGAAGGTTCCTTAAATAAAAAAATTTTTTGCTGGGTTACAATGATGTTTACATATCAAAATATGATTAGCAAAGAAAGCCCATAATCCCGGAAAATTGGGAGATTAACCTACAGTACTAAAGAGACAAAGTCGAAGGTGAAAAGGTAAGGGAGTGGTTTCCAACGTTTGGGATGGTGGACCAACGATCAGCCTTTGTTTCTCCTTTTTTACTATTATTATTATTTTACACTGTTTTTTATTAATTTTTTAATTTTTAAATTTGTATGTACATGGGGATGGGCTCGATCTAGGAATTGATCGGCTCCAGTTCTCAAAATTTAAAAAAATAATAATTATAATTTGTGTATTAATAATAATTATAATAATACTAAGAATAATAATTAATAAAAAAAATGTCTGAGGCAATTTTGGGTGAATATAATGGAAATTTAGTTTGAAGTTAGGGGGAGGTGGGATTACCAAAACTGTTGTCAGAGGGCTGAGGGAAGGGTTTTTGAGGTGGTTCGAATGGGGGAGAATGGGGGAAAAAAGAGGATTTTAAGAGTGATCAGTCAGTGGAAGGAAGGCAGGGTAGGGGGCCCAGGAAAGGTTGGGGGGGGAAAAAGGGGGTTTGTGTGCGGGGTTGGGCTTAGGGCATGCATGAGCGTGTTTGATAGGGGTAATGGAGACAAAAGGTTTTTTAAAAAAGACGGGTTTTGGGGGTGAGCAAAGTAACTTTTTTGAAGGGGGTTTAGGAAAGCAGCCGGGCTTTAGTCCTGGGGGTGGGAAGACAGTGCCTGCACCTGAAGGAGGGGGAATTTTCAGTTTAAAAACGAGGTAAAGCACCCTTTTGGCAAGACAGGAGGAGGAAGAGGGGAAAATTTTCTTTTCGCCACCCCGCCTTGGTGGGGAAACGCCAGTGATAATAATAAAAAAATAAAATACAATATAACAGTAATAATATGTTTTTACTTTTAGACATTTTTCAATTTTTTTTTATATTTTTGTGGCAAATGCTTCAAAATAAAAATTGGAAACCCCTCTGTTTGTAGGTACAGCTGCTTTCTACCACGCCTATCTCACAACCAAGGGTCAAAAGGGAAAACGATGTGCCCCTCTGAGTGACTGCAGCAGACCTTTTGGGGTGCGAATTTGTCTTATATTGTACAAATTTCTACACAGTGCCTCGCCAAAGAGACAGATTTGTTACAAAACACCAAGAAGCTCAGGAAGACCAGGAAACTATGAAAAAACCAGAGAAATGAAGGCAGCAGCAGCACAGAGGGAACAGCTGGTCGCTGCCACCACCACCACCACCGTGCCAGGGGTGCTCATTTCTTCACCTATAATACATCTGTTTTGACCACACCTGTGGTTACATTTATGACAACCTCACCACTAATCATAGATAAACACAAGCTGTGTGGGTTATGGACTGGAAGATACGAGTGGAGAGTAAATGGCAGATGCTTTCTGCCGGTGTCGCCATTTTATTCATTCTAGAGTACGAATATCATGTTTCTAGTTATTAATATTGTTTATGTCATAATAGACGAATTTTGATAGATAACTAAGCTGTAGAGTTGATATTAGCATTTTTTTGTCAGCCTCCGAAGGCTGGAACGGATTAATTGCATTTCAATTAATTTAAATGAGGAAAATTAACTCGGCATATGAACACATCAGATACAACAAGGTCACAGAAAGGTTTAAAATTGAAGTGAGGTTCCACTGTATAGCATATACAGTGGCCCCGATAACGATGGCATCACATAGCATTTTTTCCGATACACTTTTCTTTATCGAAAAAATTTTTGCCACATACGATTAAAAACCCGCTACCATCCCAGACGATCCAAGGGCCCCTCAGCCAGCCTCACATGTCCCGGGCCGTCCCATTGTTTACCAGCCAGCCTCCGCGGTAACATCCAAGCATACACTGAATATTTCGGGATATTACAGTGTTTTCGGTGCTGTTTCTGGAAAATAAGTGACCAGGGGCCCCAAGAAAGCTTCTAGTGCCAACCCTGTGGAAAAAAGGGTGAGAATTAGTATGGAAATTAAGAAAGATTTTGAAGGGTTTGGGGGTTAACCCTGAGGTTCTTGCCAGTTGTGGAATCCATTGTGCCTATTTCAAAGATTAAGGAAATGTGTGCACAGGGGGTTGAACTGCAAACTTTATAGATGAAAATCACCTGACACAGCTGTTGCAAGCGTCAGGACTATTTCAATGACAATGTTGTCCCATTTTAGACAAATCGTAAAGGAACGGGAGGTACAGAGCTTTTATGGACAGATTTGGGCGACAGAGGTCCAGTGACTTTTGTTGGTCCTAGTGGCATTAAAAGAAGAAGGGAAGTAACCTCGAAAAGGACTTGCTACCAGTCGAATGAAGGGATTCCTTCTAAACAGTAAGAAGATAATGCTCTCCCTCCTCCCATCCCATCAATCATCACCAGATCTTCAATAAAAGTAAGTGTCATTTAATTGTGCATGCCTTTTTCAGTTTGTGTGTATTAAAATTAACATTTATGGTAAAAAAATTTTTTCATACTTGGCGCCTTGCACGGATTAATTTGATTTCATTATTTCTTATGGGGAAAATTTTTCGATAACGATTATTTCGCATAACGATGAGCCCTCTGCAGGGTTTAAAAAATCTTAACCGGGGTCCACTGTACTGTAGCGTTGCTATGTGCAAATCACCTTTAAATCTTAGAACCATCCAACTTTCTTTTGAAACTTGTACTTTGATAAATGATAATGATATATGATAAGTCATTTCTAGAAAGTATGGTTTGACGTTTCAAAAAGGTGACAATACTGACGAAAGATTGCTTTATAGAAATGTTTTGCACAGATATATTATTAGGTAGTTTGATTTATTAATGCAAACATTTCCTTGAATTCTTAGTGGTAAGGGCATGAGCATCCAACGGGAAACTAGCATATTTTGGATTTGACATCCGGGAGCATTAGCAAGGTGAAATTTATGAATGAAGTCAGGGGAAAAATGGTTCACCACACTCAAACCTGCAGGGGGAAGTAGCTCAATTGGTAGCTCACACACTAAAGGTCCGGGGGTAAAACCCAGCACGGTTGGAAACATTGGGAAACATTAAGGCATCTACTGTCCATGTTTACCCATCTGTAAAATAGGTACCTGGTAAGTCAACTGGGTGGTCACATCCTGGAAAATTGCCTTAATTTCCTGAAATCTTCTGCATAATAAGGGCTTTCATATAGTAGTATATCATTGATGTCAGCAAGGCCTGTATACCTTTCACATGTATTGTAGAAATTATTATTATTATTATTATTATTATTATTATTATTATTATTATTATTATTATTATATTCAGATTAAACCGAGGGGTAGTAGTAATCCAAAATAACCCAAGAAAGCCATTGTGTCTTTTTTCTGTGATTCTCTTTTCCCCTTGATGTGACAACATTCAGCCAACACCAAGATACCTATTCTATTACTAGTTAAACAGAGTCAATAGGTGTAAGAAAATATATCAAACATTTCACTTGTTCCAGATTCAAACTAGGGGTTTTTTCAGCTGTGAGCTGAAAGCACTACCACTTGGGCCACTAACCACTCTGAAAGTGGGTAAGTAAGATCTGCCTAAACACTCAGGGGTGGAGGAGAGATAACTGCCAACCAAACATTTAAGAATAATAATAATAATACCTTTATTTCTACAGGTACATGTCAGCTAGACCTGTATACTATGTACATCTATGACATACTGCATATAGAAAGCCACTTGTTATGCAGAGCTTTTTGGGCAAATTAGGTCAGTTTTGTCCCAGGATGCATCCACACCATTCACTAACCCCAGGTTCCATTTTTACTGATGGGAAGATAGACAACTGCAAAGAAACATGCCCAATGTTTCTCCCCTCACTGGGAATCGAACCCAGACCTCACCGTGAAGCGAGAGCTTTAGCCACCAGGTAGTCTATGACCCACCTAGCCATGGTAGTAGCTAATCTGGTCAAAGTAAATACATGACTAAATTTTTTACTAACATAACCAGTTTAATTTTGAATGTACATATACAGTAAAGCATGCAATCCCACATGAATGGCAATCATTAGTTATGCAGTCAACCATTTACAAATATTATCTGCCAAAAACCAACAGAATACACAAGTGACCCACTTTACAGCGCTTTTTTACAGCATTTCACTACTGGCAGTTTTTCATTATACCCATTCTTCATTTATTCAGACTTCCTACAATAAATATATTCACCACTTGCTTGGGACAAAATTTAATGGTAAGGTACTCATATGTTTATACAACTTTTAGGCCTAGTTCTATTGTTCACTTAATAGATACATCATGAAAAAGTATCAGGCTTTATATGCATTAAAGGGAAAAAATAAAATAAAACTTACTTTACGGGATTCTTTTTTAAGTGGTATACTGTATCTGAAAATTTAAACCTCCAGGGTTATGCACCCATCCTCACTTAACGACGGAGTTCCATTCCAAGACCACCCCGGTAAACTTTTGTCGCTACAAGGAGCCGTGGCCGGTGGAAAAAAGCCTGGCCAGGGGGTGGGGTCGGGCTTGTTTCCCTCAGGCAAACATTGGGGGTTTCACGCAGGTTGTCCATGATGAAACTTGGACATGTGCAAACTTCAGGCACAAACACCAACTAACCCACTTTGGGTGGGACCTATTCCACGGGGAACCCCCTACCAGTGACTACACCCTTGTTCCATTTTTTCCCCACCTGACCAAATGTTTGTTCCCTTTTTACCCAAAACCCTCCATTTAATTATGGTGCTCTTCACCCAACCCAAAGGCTGAGGGACTGATTACCCCATCTTCTGTATAGTTCACTGTTTCACATTTATCCGGGAATTTGTATTGACAAAGCCACTGGATGGCAAACCCCTACAAAAAGATACCCAGTTTTTGACATGTCTAAATTTCATTTTTTTCGAATATCCATTTTGTACAACAGGTTGTCCATTTACCCATCAGTAAAATGAACCAAAGAACCCATGGGTCGATCCTGGGACAAACCTAATTTGCCCAAAATGCTCTGCATAATAAACGACTTTCTATATACAGCCTCTCCTCAATGACGGAGTTCCGTTCCAAAGACCTTGATGGTAAACAAATTTGTTAGTAAGTGAGGAGCATACTATAATGTAAGTGGATTTGTGTCAACCATCTCTGATATTGTTTTAATGTCACCTTTGCACCATTTATAGTATTTCTGGAATATTTTTAAATGTTTATACAGTAGTGTACTGTATATTGTAATAAACAGAATAGGTGAAATCAGCTCTAACATACATTATTTAGGTATGTATACTGGGCAAAGAGCCCAATGTAAGTCTGAGTCATTGGTAAACGAGTACATCACTAAGTGAGGAGAGGCTGTAGTATTATATCATTGATGGCGGCTAGGCCTGTATACAATGTACAGTGGACCCCCGCATAATGTTGGCATCGCATAGTGTTAAATCCGCAAAGCGATACATTTTATCGCTAAAATTTTGCCTCGCATAGTGCTAAAAAATTCGCTCAACGCGATTCGTCCGAGACACGTCCATGCGGCCTGAGCCAGCCTCACTTGTTCTGCCAGTGGCATTGTTTACAAGCCAGCCTCCACGGTAACATTCAAGCATACAATCGGAACATTTCGTATTATTACAGCCTTTTTATAGTGATTTCACCTGAAAAATAAGTGACCATGGGCCCCAAGAAAGCTTCTAGTGCCAACCCTACAGGAATAAGGGTGAGAATTACTACAGAGATGAAGAAAGAGATCATTGCTAAGTATGAAAGTGGAGTGCATGTCTCCAAGCTGGCCAGGTTGTATAGTAAACCCCAATCAACCATCGCTTCTATTGTGTCCAAGAGAACGGCAATCAAGGAAGCTGTTCTTGCCAAAGGTTTAACTGTGCTTTCGAAACAGAGATCGCAAGTGACAGAAGATGTTGAGAGACTGTTATTGGTGTGGATAAACGAAAAACAGATAGCAGGCGATAGCATCTCTCAAGTGATCATAAGTGAAAAGGTTAGGAAGTTGCACGAGGATTTAATTAGAAAAATGCCTGCAACTAGTGGTGATGCGAGTGAATTTAAGGCCAGCAAAGGTTGGTCTGAGAGATTTAAGAGGCGTAGTGGCATACATAGTGTGATTAGGCATGGTGAGGCTGCCAGTTCGGACCAAAAAGCAGCTGAAAAATATGTGCATGAATTCAAGGAGTACATAGACAGTGAAGGACTGAAACCTGAACAAGTGTTTAATTGTGATGAAACAGGCCTGTTTTGGAAGAAAATGCCAAGCAGGACCTACATTACTGAGGAGAAAAAGGCACTCCCAGGACAAGCCTATGAAAGACAGGCTTACTCTTCTCATGTGTGCCAATGCTAGTGGTGATTGCAAAGTGAAGCCTTTATTAGTGTATCACTCTGAAACTCCCAGAGCGTTCAGGCAAAACAATATCCTCAAGGCTAATTTGTGTGTGCTGTGGAGGGCAAACAATAAGGCATGGGTTACTAGGGACTTTTTCTATGACTGGTTACACCAAGCATTTGCCCCCACTGTGAAAAATTATCTAATTGAAAAGAAATTAGACCTTAAATGCCTCCTGGTGTTAGACAATGCCCCTGGTCATCCTACAGACTTGGCAGAGCGACTGTGGGGACATGAGCGTCATTAAGGTGAAGTTTTTGCCTCCTAATACCACTCCTCTCCTGCAGCCCATGGACCAGCAGGTTATTGCAAACTTCAAAAAACTGTACACAAAAGCTCTGTTTGAAAGGTGCTTTGTAGTGACCTCAGAAACTCAACTGACTAAGAGAGTTTTGGAGAGAGCACTTTAATATCCTCAATTGTGTAAACCTTATAGGTAAGGCTTGGGAGGGAGTGGCTAAGAGGGCCTTGAGCTCTGCTTGGAAGAAACTGTGGCCAGAATGTGTAGACCAAAGGGATTTTGAAGGATTTGAGGCCAACCCTGAGAGCGAGTATGCCAGTTGAGGAATCAATTGTGGCATTGGGGAAGTCCTTGGGGTTGGAGGTTAGTGGGGAGGATGTGGAAGAGTTGGTGGAGGAGGACAATGAAGAACTAACCACTGATGAGCTGCTAGATCAACTTCAACAGCAAGAGGCCACACCTGAGGAAATTGCTTCGGAGGAGGGGAGAGAGAAATTGAAGAAGTTGCCTACTTCAAAGATTAAAGAAATCTGTGCAAAGTGGCTTGAAGTGCAAACCTTCATGGATGAAAATCACCCTCAGACAGCTATTGCAAGCCGTGCTGGTGACTATTACACTGACACTGTTGTGAAACACTTTAGGAAAGTCATAAAGGAACGAGAGGTACAGGCCACTATGGACAGATATGTTGTGAGACAGAAGTCCAGTGACTCTGAAGCTGGTCCTAGTGGCATTAAAAGAAGGGAAGCAACCCCGGAAAAGGACTTGACACCTCAAGTCCTAATGGAAGGGGATTCCCCTTCTAAACACTAAAACCATCCAGTCTCCCCTCCTCCCATCCCATCAATCACCACCACATTTTCAATAAAAGTAAGTGACATGTAACTGTGCATGTTTTCTTAAGTTTGTGTGTATTAAAATTAATATTTCATGTGGTAATTTTTTTTTTTCATACTTTTGGGTGTCTTGCACAGATTAATTTGATTTCCATTATTTCTTATGGGGAAAATTAATTCGCATAACGATAATTTCGCATAACATTGAGCTCTCAAGAACGGATTAATAGCATTATGCGGGGGTCCACTGTACTTATAAAGATAGTACAATAATGGTAGAGGGTTTATGTCAGCCATCTTTGATATTGTTTTAATGTCAAATATGCACCATTCATAACATTTTTAGTATATTTTTAAATGTTTATACAGTAGCGTACTGTACGTATATTGTAATAAACAGAATAGAGGAAATCAGTTCTAATATACATTATTTAGGTATGCATGCTGGTCAGAGAGCCTGTCGCAAGTCCAAGTCGTCGGTAAATGAGTACGTCACTAAGTGAGGAGAGGATGTATTCACGTCGGTAGTTTCTCGTACTCTACTGGTTTCCAGTACCGGAGGCTGTTCCCCAAATACCATCGCAAGCAACCAGTTTACTTAATACAGTACCAGTTCACTCAATACAGGCTACCATTTCACCAGTACAGTACCACAACTGGCTGTCATTCCCCTATATCTAGAAGGGTAGTTCCTCCCTGTATCTGGCGGCGGCGGTTCCTCCCTGTATCTGGCGGCGGCGGTTCCTCCCTGTATCTGGCGGCGGCGGTTCCTCCCTGTATCTGGCGGCGGCGGTTCCTCCCTGTATCTGGCGGCGGCGGTTCCTCCCTGTATCTGGCGGCGGCGGTTCCTCCCTGTATCTGGCGGCGGCGGTTCCTCCCTGTATCTGGCGGCGGCGGTTCCTCCCTGTATCTGGCGGCGGCGGTTCCTCCCTGTATCTGGCGGCGGCGGTTCCTCCCTGTATCTGGCGGCGGCGGTTCCTCCCTGTATCTGGCGGCGGCGGTTCCTCCCTGTATCTGGCGGCGGCGGTTCCTCCCTGTATCTGGCGGCGGCGGTTCCTCCCTGTATCTGGCGGCGGCGGTTCCTCCCTGTATCTGGCGGCGGCGGTTCCTCCCTGTATCTGGCGGCGGCGGTTCCTCCCTGTATCTGGCGGCGGCGGTTCCTCCCTGTATCTGGCGGCGGCGGTTCCTCCCTGTATCTGGCGGCGGCGGTTCCTCCCTGTATCTGGCGGCGGCGGTTCCTCCCTGTATCTGGCGGCGGCGGTTCCTCCCTGTATCTGGCGGCGGCGGTTCCTCCCTGTATCTGGCGGCGGCGGTTCCTCCCTGTATCTGGCGGCGGCGGTTCCTCCCTGTATCTGGCGGCGGCGGTTCCCCCCTGTATCTGGCGGCGGCGGTTCCTCCCTGTATCTGGCGGCGGCGGTTCCTCCCTGTATCTGGCGGCGGCGGTTCCTCCCTGTATCTGGCGGCGGCGGTTCCTCCCTGTATCTGGCGGCGGCGGTTCCTCCCTGTATCTGGCGGCGGCGGTTCCTCCCTGTATCTGGCGGCGGCGGTTCCTCCCTGTATCTGGCGGCGGCGGTTCCTCCCTGTATCTGGCGGCGGCGGTTCCTCCCTGTATCTGGCGGCGGCGGTTCCTCCCTGTATCTGGCGGCAGCGGTTCCTCCCTGTATCTGGCGACGGCGGTTCCTCCCTGTATCTGGCGGCGGCGGTTCCTCCCTGTATCTGGCAATGACGGTTCCTCCCTGTATCTGGCAACTACGGTTCCCCCGTATTTGGTGGCTTTGGTAACCCATATCTGACGGCGACGGATCCCCACATCTAGCGGCGGTGGTTACCTGTGTTCCGGGTGGCGGGGGTTACCCGTGTACCGGGTGGCGGGGGCAGTGGTTACCCGTGTACCGGGGACAATTTTACCCATGTACCGGGTGACAGGGCGGTTCCCCCGCGTCTGCCGGGGGCGGGTCCCCCCGCGTCTGCCGGGGGCGGGTCCCCCCGCGTCTGCCGGGGGCGGGTCCCCCCGCGTCTGCCGGGGGCGGGTCCCCCCGCGTCTGCCGGGGGCGGGTCCCCCCGCGTCTGCCGGGGGCGGGTCCCCCCGCGTCTGCCGGGGGCGGGTCCCCCCGCGTCTGCCGGGGGCGGGTCCCCCGCATCTGCCGGGGGCGGTTCCCCCAGCATCTGATGGGGCGGTTCCCCCAGCATCTGATGGGGCGGTTCCCCCAGCATCTGATGGGGGCGGTTCCCACTGTATCTGGTGGGGGCGGTTCCCACTGTATCTGGTGGGGGCGGTTCCCACTGTATCTGGTGGGGGCGGTTCCCACTGTATCTGGTGGGGGCGGTTCCCACTGTATCTGGTGGGGGCGGTTCCCACTGTATCTGGTGGGGGCGGTTCCCACTGTATCTGGTGGGGGCGGTTCCCACTGTATCTGGTGGGGGCGGTTCCCACTGTATCTGGTGGGGGCGGTTCCCACTGTATCTGGTGGGGGCGGTTCCCACTGTATCTGGTGGGGGCGGTTCCCACTGTATCTGGTGGGGGCGGTTCCCACTGTATCTGGTGGGGGCGGTTCCCACTGTATCTGGTGGGGGCGGTTCCCACTGTATCTGGTGGGGGCGGTTCCCACTGTATCTGGTGGGGGCGGTTCCCACTGTATCTGGTGGGGGCGGTTCCCACTGTATCTGGTGGGGGCGGTTCCCACTGTATCTGGTGGGGGCGGTTCCCACTGTATCTGGTGGGGGCAGTTCCCACTGTATCTGGAGGGGGCGGTTCCCACTGTATCTGGAGGGGGCAGTTCCCCCGATATCTGGAGGGAGAGGTTCCCCCTGGAAGGGGTGGTTCCCCCTGTATCTGGCAGTGGTGGTTCCCCCCTATAACTGGTGGGGGTTACCCTTGTAACTGCCCCCACCATGTACAGGGCAGTGCCACACTGGCGAGGGCAGTGCCACACTGGCCGAGGGCAGTGCCACACTGGCCGAGGGCAGTGCCACAGTCGTCAGAGCAGTGTCAGACTCGTCAGAGCAGTTGCCTAGTGGTGAGGACAGTTGCCCAGTCTTCAGGTCAGTGCCACAGTGGTGAGAGCAGTACCCCAATCGTCAGGGCAATGTCAGTCATGATGGCAGTGCCACAGTCGTGAGGGCAATGCCACAGTAACGAGGGCAGGTCCCCAGTTGTGTGGGCAGTTGCCCAGTCTTCAGGGCGGTGCCACAGTCGTCAGGGCAGTGCCACAGTAGGGAAAGCAACTCCAGTCGTGAGGGCAGTTGCCCAGTCTTCAGGGCAGTGCCACAGTCGTCAGGGCAGTGCCACAGTAGGGAAAGCAACGCCAGTCGTGAGGGCAGTTGCCCAGTCTTCAGGGCAGTGCCACAGTCGTCAGGGCAGTGCCACAGTAGGGAAAGCAACGCCAGTCGTGAGGGCAGCTGCCCTGTCTTCAGGGCAGTGCCAGTCAGTGCAGTGCCACAATAGTGAGGGCAATGCCACAGTCGTGTGGGCAGTTGCCCAGTTTTCAGGGCAGTGCCACAGTGACCAGGGCAGTGCCACAGTGACCAGGGCAGTGCCACAGTGACCAGGGCAGTGCCACAGTGACCAGGGCAGTGCCACAGTGACCAGGGCAGTGCCACAGTGACCAGGGCAGTGCCACAGTGACCAGGGCAGTGCCACAGTGGTGAGAGCAGTGCCACTGACCAGGGCAGTGCCAGTGACCAGGGCAGTGCCACAGTGACCAGGGCAGTGCCACAGTGACCAGGGCAGTTGCCCAGTCTTCAAGGCAGTGCCCCAGTGGTGAGAGCAGTGCCACAGTGACCAGGGCAGTGCCCCAGTGGTGAGAGCAGTGCCACAGTGACCAGGGCAGTGCCAGTGACCAGGGCAGTGCCCCAGTGGTGAGAGCAGTGCCACAGTAACCAGGGCAGTGCCACAGTCGTGTGGGCAGTTGCCCAGTCTTCAGGGCAGTGCCACAGCAGCAACAAACTAGCGTGACCCCGCCCATATTGGTCAGTCAGGTGGTAATGGTAGTTCACCCGAGGCAGACACACACACACACACACACTTACATATCCCCGCCTCTACACGGCCTACTCTCCGCTCTAGTAGGCCTCCCTGCACCTCACACCAACACTCAACACCAAGATACCCGGCTTACATGTCTGCTGGTGGGCTGGGGAGAGAGACACAAGGTCAAATGCAGAACAATTTGACAGTTGTTTCGTGTCTTGCTAGGTCGATCGATGCCACTGGTCAGCCTCCGAATATTCTCAAGTCGCTTTCCTACCAAGAAACTCCCGGTTATAGGCCTACCCCTGGCCTGGCTACACACACACAACCTCCAGCATGCTCAACTACACCCTCTACTTACATTTCGTGCGAGAGGGAGCGCCAAATTAAGTAATAGGGAGAGAAAAATGGCAGTTGTGGTGAAGGAAGTGTGCGCACTCGCCCGCCTCGACGCTGCTGATTGGTTCACTCTTCTCCCTCCCTAGTCAATACTACATTCTTACTCTTATTTCCAACCTTATATACATTATTTACTCCATTTTACCCACTTGTTACTTGCTGTAATTACTCTACTCTCTTCCCTTCGCTAATTCTATATTTATTCCGGTTATTAATGACATGTTCATTTCTTTTTTTTTTTCTTGCTAGGAGTTTCATAAATGAGAAATATTTAGTAATTAAGGGTCTTCATTAAATGTTTAAAATGATAATGACAAAGGTATAATTTTTATTAAAGATAATGGATAATAAATACATGGTAAATATGTCGCCAACAACCCTCCATCATCACAAGAATATTACAATTATACCCAAAATTGTTATCATTCTAACCTAGAAAATTCTTATTTTAAAATAAATTATTATTATATAAATTCTTATTATATAAATTCTTATATAAAATCGGGATTTATGGGTAAAAGAAATTTATTATGAGGTTGAAAAAATATTGATAGTTCGTATTGTTAGACTGAAATTCCCTCTAATATAAGAATCATTTATTTTAAAAGCATTATAGTTTACAGAAATATATATATATATATATATATATATATATATATATATATATATATATATATATATATATATATATATATATATATATATATATATATATATATATATATATATGTATCTATGTATATGTATAATGTATATATATAAGGAGGAATTGTGGTTAAAATTTTTAAGTAATAACTGTCCCTTAAAATTTAGACATAAATTCAATCTAAATTTACTTTTAAGCTTCACAAATATTCTAGTATTTAAAATTACTAAAGAAAATGATAATTTGTGAATAATAGAGGGAAGAATTGTGGTTAAAATAAAGATTAAAGCAATGTTTGTAACTTCAAATCTTACAAATAAATTCAATATAAATTTCTCACTTTTAGTGTTATAAAATATTGTAATATAACAAATTAGTATAGAAAATAATAATGTGTAAATTACAGAGAGCGAAATTGTGGTTAAAATACAGCTTAAAGCAATGGGTGTCACTTCAAATCTTAGAAATAAATTCAATCTAAATCCATATTTCCAGCGTAATAAAATATTACAGTACAAGAATTAGCAAATAAAATAATAATAAATTAATAAAAATTGGATGAAATAATGTGTTATTGTGGATATAAGTATAGTGTGTGTTAGGGCGAGGCTGGAGCACCTCTCTCTCTCTCTCTCACTCAGCAACACCGTCAACATGACGTCGGTGAGTTGTTCTTCTCTTCTTATTTACTATATTAAGGCCTTCGATGTACCTCTCTGGGCAGCGCTGTGCGGCCCTTGTGGGTTTAGCGCTTAGTTATGATTGTAGGAGTGGTAACTGTAGCCTTCTCTTGCCCTTAAACTCGTATATATAAGAGCATCATGGGGTCTTGATGCTGCCATGTGTTATTCAGTGATAAGAACATAAGAACATAAGAACGAAGGAACACTGCAGAAGGCCTACTGGCCCATGCGAGGCAGGTCCAAGTCTCCTACCGGCTTAAGCCAATGCACCCAACCTAGTCAGGTCAGGTCACATTGACTTAAGGGAGGAACACGGCAACCGACCTGTTAGCACAAGCTATCAGGTCTAACTCACACCCACCCACATCTACTCATGTATTTATCCAACCTATTTTTAAAGCTACACAACGTTCTGGCCTCTATAACGGTACTTGGGAGTTTGTTCCACTCATCCACAACTCTATTACCAAACCAGTACTTTCCTATATCCTTCCTGAATCTGAATTTTTCCAACTTAAAACCATTGCTGCGAGTCCTGTCTAGGCTAGATATTTTCAGCACACTATTTACATCCCCTTTATTTATTCCTGTCTTCCATTTATACACCTCAATCATATCCCCCCTAATTCTACGTCTTTCTAGAGAGTGCAGTTTCAGGGCCCTTAGTCTATCCTCATAGGGAAGGTTTCTGATACATGGGATCATCTTTGTCATCCTCCTTTGTACATTTTCCAGAGAATTTATATCCATTCTGTAATACGGTGACCAAAACTGTGCAGCATAATCTAAATGAGGCCTAACCAAGGATGTATAGAGTTGAAGAACAACCTGAGGACTCCTATTATTTATGCTTCTTGATATGAAGCCAAGGATTCTATTAGCTTTATTGCGAACACTTATGCACTGTTGTCTTGGTTTCAGATTACTGCTAACCAGAACTCCTAAATCTTTTTCGCAATCCGTAATATTAAGATCTACATTATTTAGTTTATATGTGGCATGGTTATTGTCCTGTCCAACATTTAGAACTTTGCATTTGTCTATATTAAACTGCATCTGCCACTTCTCCGACCACTGCATCAGTCTATTCAAATCTTCCTGGAGTGCTCGAACGTCCTCGTCAGAATGAATTCGACGGCCTATTTTGGTGTCATCGGCAAACTTGCCGATGTCGCTCTTTATGCCCTCATCTATGTCGTTTATGTAGATTGTGAACAGCAGGGGGCCCAACACTGACCCCTGTGGAACACCGCTCGTGACGCTTCCCCACTCTGATTTCTCCCCATTTATGCAAACTCTCTGCTGCCTATTTGTCAACCATGCCTCTATCCAGGAAAAAATTTCTCCTCCTATTCCATGTGCTTTAATTTTCCTCAATAGTCTCTGATGTGGGACCCTGTCAAAAGCCTTACTGAAGTCCATATACACAATATCATATTCATTACCATGATCTACCTCCTCAAATACCTTAGTGAAAAAAGTTAATAAATTCGTAAGGCAGGAACGCCCCTTTGTAAAACCATGCTGAGATTCGTTGATTAATTTATGCTTTTCAAGGTGGCTACGAACTGCCTCGGCAATTATTGATTCCATAAATTTTCCCACTATGGAGGTTAGGCTTATTGGTCTATAGTTCGAAGCTAAGGACCTGTCACCTGTTTTGAAAATAGGTATCACATTTGCCATTTTCCACTTATCTGGCACCATGCCAGTTTGTAGTGATATGTTGAAAAGATTAGCCAAAGGTGTGCTAAGCTCCTCTTTACATTCCTTTAAAACCCTTGCATACAGTTCATCAGGGCCTGGGGATTTGTTAGGTTTTAATTTATCTATTTGCCTAAGGACCATGTCACTTGTGACCCTAATAGTGCACAGTTTATTATCGTCCTGTTCTACATAATTTATCATTACTGGTATATCGCTGGTATCCTCCTGTGTAAAAACTGAGAGGAAGTATGTGTTAAAAATTCTACACATTTCCTTATCACTGTCAGTGAGCTGACCCGAGGAACTTTTGAGTGGGCCTATCTTGTCCCTGATCTTACTTCTGTATACCCGAAAGAATCCTTTTGGGTTAGTCTTCGATTCTCTTGCAACTTTAACCTCATAATCTCTTTTTGCTTTTCTAATTCCCTTTTTTATTTCTCTCTTTAACTGAATATATCGATTTCTTAATTGCCCCTCTCCTCTTTTGATTTGCATATATATGCCTCTCTTTTGACCAATCAGATATTTTAATCTATTGTTCATCCATTTAGGATCATTTTTGTTTGATCTGATTTCCCTATTTGGAACATAATTTGACCGAGCAGCTAGAACTATGCCCTGGAAAGCATCATATCGGCAACCATCACCACCTACCTGACCCTTAGTCAGGTCATTCCAGTTCAGCCCACCTAAGTAATTTTTCAGTCCTATGAAATCAGCCAAGCGAAAGTCAGGGACGGAGACTTGATTGCCATTATTAGGGGAATTCCATGATATATTAAAACTGAGTGATTTGTGATCACTCTCCCCAAGCTCATCATTAACCTCAAGATTATTAATTAGTGTTTCCCTACTGGCAAGAACCAAGTCAAGGAGGTTATTTCCCCTAGTTGGCTCTGTCACAAACTGTTTTAAAAAACAATCCTGGATCGTATCAAGAAAGTCACCTGACTCTAAATTTCCTGTCAAATTGCTCCAGTCAATCTGTCTATAGTTGAAATCTCCCATTAGCACAACATTTTCGTATGTAGATGCCTTACGAATTTCGTCCCATAGAAGTTTACTGCACTCCCTATCAAGATTTGGGGCCCTGTAAATCACACCCAAAATTAGTTTTTCTCGGCCCTCGAGAAGCTGTAACCAAACAGATTCAGTGGCTGACGCTTCTAATTTAATATCTTGTCTTACACAACAATTTAAATTGTCTCTGACATACATCGCTACTCCACCACCTTTCCTGTTGACCCTGTCAGTGTGGAATAATTTATAGCCTTGTATGTGACATTCAGAGGGCATCTCTCTATCTTTCAGATTGAGCCAGGTCTCTGTTATAGCAATAATATCTATGTTTCCTGCACTTGCAATTAATCTTAGCTCATCTATCTTATTTCTAACACTCCTGCTATTAGTATAGTAAACCTTAAGGGAGCTAGTCCCTTGCTGCCCTCTGCTGCCCCCCTTTGTTAGCTGACCTGTTCTATTGTCTTTATTTATAACTTCATGCTGAATGCCTTTTATACATTTACTGTTTCCAACCCTAGTGTTGCAACCTGCTTGTTTCCCACACACACCCATACCTCTATCTTCCATCAGTTTAAAATCATAGGCATTTCACCAATGGCCTTCTCAATCGAGTCTGCAAGTGCTACCACCCCTGCCCCAGAGAGATGTACCCCATCCCTTGCATACATATCATGTTTGCCATAAAAGTTGTTCCAGTTGTCAATGATGGTGGGACCTGGTATATATATTTACGTAGGTACACGAATTATCAGACTAGTAATGTGTAAAATGCCTAGGATAACCCCCTTTAAAAAGGTCAATTGACTAATTTGCATTGGTGTCCGTGTAGATATGTGAGTTCCGATGAGTTGATGAGCAAGACACGTGTCTAACACTTAGTCTTATGATTGTGGGAAAGCTTCACCACAGTGCCCCTCAAGGAAGGTTCCTTGATGTTGGTGAGGGGCTCTTGATTTAAGGAATTGGATCTGTGCTCCATTTCCCCGAATTAAGCCTGAATGCCTTCCACATCCCCCCCCCCAGGCGCTGTATAATCCTCCGGGTTTAGCGCTTCCCCTTGATTATAATTATAATTATAATTATTCACCACAGTGGCTTCATCAGTCCAGTACACAAGAATGGTGAAGATCAGGAGGAGTTTGAGGTAATCAGGCCCCTCAAGGGAGGTTCCTTGATGCTGGTGAGGGGCACTTGATCTAAGGAATTGGATCTGTGCTCCGGTTCCCTGAATTAAGCCTGAATACCTCCCCCCCCCTCCCCCACAGGCGCTGTGTAACCCTACGGGTTTAGCGCTTCCCCATGTTTATAACAATTGAGGTAATCAGTCCCTCAGCCTCCAGGTAGGAGTCTACTCCAGCCTGAGGGACTGATAACCTCAAACTACTCCTGATTGTCACACTTTTGATAAGCAATCCTGAATCGTATTAAGAAAGTTGCTTGAATCTAAATTTCCTGTCAAATTGCCTCAGTCAATTTGTCTAAATTTAAAATCTCCTATTAGCACATTTTCGTATGTAGATGCCTTACGAATTTCTTCCCACAGAAGTTTACTGCACTCCTTATCAAGGTTTGGGGGCCTATATATCACACCCAAGATTAATTTTTCACGGCCCTCTGGAAGCTGAAACCAGATTGAGTGGCTGATGCTTCTAATTTTATACCTTGTCTAACACAACATACATCACTAATCCACCACCCTTCCTGTTGACCCTATCAGTGTGGAATAATTTATAGCCTTGTATGTGGCATTCAGAAGGCATATCTCTATCTTTCAGATTGAGCCAGGTCTCTTGTTATAGCAATAATATCTATGCTTCCTGCACTTGCAATTAATCTTAGCCTATCTTATTTCTTACACTCCTGCTATTAACATAGTAAACCTTAAGGGAGCTAGTCTCATGCTGCCCTTTGCTGTCTCCCTTTGTTTGCTGACCTGACCCTAGTGCTGCAACCTGACTGTTTCCCACACACACCCATACCTCTTATCTTCTGTCAGTCAGCAATGGCCCCCTCAATCGAGTTGGTATATTTGACATAGAAATTGGACTAGTTGTCAATGAATGGGGGTGCAGGTTCTTTGCAGTAAATCTAATTTTTATTCAGTTTTTAACCCATTGCTGCAAGTCATGTTGTGATTAGATATTTTCATCACATTATACCCTTCAAGTTAATAGAAGACCTCTGATTGGTTTTAAACTTTCATCACTGGTGCATTTTCTTTGAAGGAATTTTTGCAGTGTAAGTCACAGTTTGCTCAAATTGGTATAATGGTTTGTGTGACAGATGGAAAATGCATCCATTGATCATCTTCAAGCCTTACCTAAAACAATGTTTGCAATTCCTGGTCCTCGTAAGTGACTTATGGATGTGGAGATATGTACCATTCTTGGGTTGCAGAGCAACTGAAGTACATGTATATCTAATTGGCAGGTGCTAGTTTGGCAGTAATGTTGATAAGTGGTATGTCTAAAGTGGCTCAGTAAACCTATTGCAGTGATGCTCAGGCTTTAACTTAAGAAAGCAAAAGCACTACAGCAGGCTTGATGGCCCATGCAAGGCAGGTCCAAGTCACCCACTGGCACAAGCCAGTCGGGTCCAACTCTCACCCACTCATGTACTTGTCTAACTTACTTTAAAAGTACCCAACATTTTAGCTTCAGTGATGTTACTAGCTTGTGCTAATAGGTCTGATGCAGTGTTCCTTAAGTTCAGACCAGTGCTTTCGTATATCTTTCTAAATCCAAATTTTTCCATCTTGAACCCATTGCTGAGAGTTCTGTCTTGGTTAGATATTTTTACCACGATATTTACATCCCCTTTATTTATTCCTGCTTTTATGTAAAGGCTCTTTAAATTAAATTTGACATGATGCTATATCCCATTACATAGGCAGTGGCACTGCAGACAAAATTTCATCACCCACTTGACTGATCGACTGCTCTTAAATATTTTCAGTATTGTTTAAGGAAATAGATAATTTATATTTGTTTTATACTCCCAGGTAAAGTCTTCAGCAAAGAAGCCGCAGGCGAAGACCATGGGTAAGTCCACGGCAAAATCTGCGGATAAGGCCAAAGCAAAGCCCACGGATAAGGCCAAAGCAAAGCTCACAGAAGCCAAAGCAAAGCCTGCAGCGGCCAAAGCAAAGCCTGCAGAGGCCAAAGCAAAGCCTGCAGAGGCCAAAGCAAAGCCTGCAGAGGTCAAAGCAAAGCCTGCTGCAGATAAGGCCAAAGCAAAGCCTGCTGCAGATAAGGCCAAAGCAAAGCCTGCTGCAGATAAGGTCAAAGCAAAGCCTGCTGCAGATAAGGCCAAAGCAAAGCCTGCTGCAGATAAAGCCAAAGCAAAGCCTGCTGCAGATAAGGCCAAAGCAAAGCCTGCTGCAGATAAGGCCAAAGCACAGCCTGCTGCAGATAAGGTCAAGACAGAAAAGGTCAAGACAGAGAAGGTCAGGACAAAGGCCTCAGAAAAGATCAAAACAAAGTTCACAGCTAAGACCACAACCAAGGCCGCTGGTGGCAAGAAGCCCCTAAAGCCACGTGCCCAGATGAAGAAGAGCTTAGTTGCCAGGGGAAAGATTACCAAGGGTCGTCGTGCCAAGAAACTACAGCTTAAGTTCCACATAGACTGCCGTCAGCCCGTGGAGGATGGAATCATGAATGCTGCAGACTTTGTAAGTGTCTTTACGTAATTCTCATCTTAATTACATTTACATATATATAATTTTGGTGCTTTGAATTATCTAATTTTTGTTGCATACATTTAATATGACCTATAGAACTGTATATTACTCCATTACATAATTGGGAAACCTCTCACTAATCAGACTAATAGAGGGAAGGGGTGTACAGTATTGCCAATTGTCTGCTCCTCCCAAATTGCAAAACGAATATCTCTTGATTGTTTAATTGTAGACTGTAGTAGTGGACTTGGTCTCCTATTGCAGAAGACAATCGATCACTAAGAATATGGTTATTGTAACCTGTAATGCTACAGGTAAGAAGAATTACATGAAGTATTAGAACCTGTATGGTAATTATATAATTACATAATTTACAGCACCCACCCTAGTACAAACACCGCACATGATAAATTTACTTTATTAATTTTTTCATTACATACCCCCACCCTTTATTTCTATGCTTAATATAATACCCAGATTGTTAAGCTAATTATATAATGTGATTCTTCAACCTTAAATAGCCAAACTGTTGATCATATGGTTTAAAAAAAAAAAAACTCAACTGGTAGAGACTAAATCTCAGGTTTATCACATCAAAGCTAGGTTAAGTCAACTAATTTTCTTTCTGAACTAGTTAGATCAATCATTTTATTTTGTTGGCTGATGTTAACAACTGCTGATGTGCTAATGTCTGGGGCAGATTTCAATTTATAGTTTGTGAACTGCATTGTCTTGGTTTAGTTTTTGTATAGTTGATGACTATTGAGATTTGCTTCTGCTTAAATACATGTATTAAGTTTGGGTTTCACTTGTTAACTGGCACTAATAGAACAATAGCTAGGGTGACCTTCCCTAGTTGGTTGCTAGTAGGGCCAACTTCCCTACAGTGCCAAACGGTTGTTCTGTCTTGCAGGAGACATTTTTGCAGCAGCGTATAAAGGTTAATGGCAAGGTCAACAATTTCTCCAATCAAGTGTCATTGGAACGAAATAAGCACAAGATCACACTTAATGCAGATATTTCCTTCTCCAAAAGGTGTGTATATTTTTTTTTTTTAAATGAAAGCCAGGTTTTTGTTCTGTATATTGACACACAAAAAAAAAAAAACTCAACTGGGAGTATAAGTGGAAGATGGGTATCAATAAAGGGGATATAAATAAGGTCTTGAGGATATCTCTCCAAGAGAAAATCCGCAGTAATGGATTCAAATTAGACAGGTTTAGATTTAGAAAGGAGATAGAAAAGTATTGGTTTGGAAATAGGGTAGTTGATGAGTGGAACAGTCTGCTTAGTAGGGTTATCGAGGCTAAAACCTTGGGTAGTTTCAAATTTAGGTTGGATAAATACACGAGTGAGAGGGGTTGGATTTGAGTGGGACTTGCAAATAGGTAAACAATTATCAAAGCTTATTCCTTGGGTAGCATTGAAAATTGGGTTGGGCAAATATTTTGTTAGTGGGATGGATTGTGAAGGACCTGCCTAGTATGGGCCAACAGTCCTGCTGCAGTGTTCCTTTCTTATGTACATGGATAAAGTTAATATATGGCACTGGAATATACACAAGGCTCAGTTTTATCTGGCATGTAAGAAAGAAGCAGTATGTGTGTAATAATAAAAAAAAAAATTAGAAATTGCTTCAACTGCTTTGAAGTTCATGGACATATCCAAATGATTATCAGTGAAAATATTGGCAGGTTTAACAACAGGAAGTGGTAACTGTTGAAAGGTGTTAAATAAGAAGGCTATGATTTAACCTTTGAAAGTACAGTGGACCCCCGCTTTACGATCACCTCCCAGTGCGACCAATTATGTAAGTGCGTTTGTACGTGTATGTTTGGGGGTCTGAAATGGACTAATCTAATTCACAATATTCCTTATGGGAACAAATTCGTTCAGTACTGGCACCTGAACGTACTTCTGGAATGAAATGTCGTAAACCGGGGGTCCACTGTATTTTAGTAGAATTCTGGCTAATATTTCCAAAATGATGAAGCTACCTGAAAGGGCACTTGTTAAATCTTTAATTGCCATTTCAGATGCCATTAAACAAAAAAAAATAGCTTTATCGTTTCAGAGGTACTAGCCAGAATTCTACTCAAAACAATAAACCCTTGCTATCATAGGAACCTATAGCTACCTCCAGTATAACTTATACAGGCTCTTACCACCTAGCGACGTACTAGTTTACCGACCACTTGAACTTCCAACCAGATTTTGGGAAATGTTGAGTGAGTGCGTGGGGAGTTTTGAACCAAGTGTGAGGGTACTTGTCGTTGAGGATTTCAATGCTAAAGTGGGTAAAAATGTTGTGGAGAGGGAGTAGTGGGTAAATTTGGGGTGCCAGGGGTAAATGAAAATGGGGAGCCTTTAATTGAGCTATGTGTAGAAAGAGGTTTAGTAATAAGTAATACATATTTTATGAAGAAGAGGATTAAATATACAAGGTATGATGAAAGTAGTTAGATTTTGAATTGGTGGATACAAGATTGATGGGTAGGCTCCAGGATGTACATGTTTATAGAGGGGCAACTGATATATCTGATCATTATTTAGTTGTAGCTACAGATAGAGTAAGAGGCGGATGGGACGAACAGAAAATGGCAACAGCAAGTAAGAGAGGTGAAAGTGTATAAACTAAGGGAGGGGGGAGTCAGATACTATAAGCAACTATTGGCAGAAAGGTGGGCTAGTGCAAGTATGAGTAGTGGGGGGGGTTGAAGAGGGTTGGAGTAGTTCTAGAAATGTAGTACATGTATTAGAATGTAGGGCAGAAGTTTGTGGCTATAGGAGGGTGGGTGCAGGAGGAAAGAGGAGTGATTGGTGGAATGATGAAGTAAAGGGTGTGATAAAAGAGAAAGGTAGCTTATGATAGGGTTTTACAAAGCAGAAGTGTCATAAGAAAAGCAGAGTATATGGAGAGTAAAAGAAAGGTAAGGAGAGTGCAAAAGGAGGGCAGATGATAGAGTGGGAGAGGCACTGTCAAGAAATTTTGATGAAAAGAAAAAAAATTAGAGTGAGATGAACAAGTTAAGAAAGCCTAGGGAATGAATGTATTTCAGTTAAAAACAGAGTAAGGGAGTTGGTACATGGGAAGCTGGAGGTATTGGGTAGATGGCTGGAATATTTTGAGGAACTTTTGTATGTCAATGAAGAAAGGGAGGTGGTAATTTCATGCACTGGCCAGGGAGGTATGACATCTTTTAGGAGTGAAGAAGAGCAGGATGTTAGTGTGGGGGAGGTGCGTGAGGCATTACGTAGAAGGAAAAGGGGTAAAGCAGCTGAGGCTCAGGTTAGGGTGTGTAGAAGAGAGGGAGACTACTTCCTGGTAAAAGTAGGTCTTAGACAGGGATGTGTAATGTCACCGTGGTTATTTAATATATAGATGGGGTTGTAAAAGAAGTAAATGTTAGGGAGAGGGGTGGGATTAAATTATGGGGAATCAAATACAAAATGGGAGTTGACAGTTACTTTTTGCTGAAGATACTGTGTTTATGGGAGATTCTAAAGAAAAAGTTGCAAAGGTTAGTGGACGAGTTTGGGAAGGTGTGAAAAGGTAGAAAGTTGAAAATGAACATAGATAATAGTAGTGATGAGGGTATCAAATGATTTACATCAAGAAAAATTGGATATCACAATGGAGAGAGGGAGAATGGAAGAAGTAATGTTTTCAGATACGTATTTGGGAGTTGACGTGTCAGTGGATGGGTTTATGAAGAATGAGGTTAACCATAGAATTGATGATGGAGAAAAAGGTGAATGGTGCATTGAGGTACACTGTATATGTGGAGACAAAAAACATTCCCTTCTTTGCCTCCATAGATAATGTATGAAAGTATAGTGGTACCAACACTTATATGGGTGTGAAGCTTGGGTTGTAAATGCTGCAGCGAGGAGGGGGTCGGTGGCAGTGGAGATGTGTCTAAGAGCAATGTGTGGTATACATATTATGTAGAGAATTCTGAGTGTGGAAATTGGGAGATGTGGGGTTAATAAAAGTATTAGTCAGAGGGCTGAAGAGTGGTTGTTAGGGTGGTTTGGTCATTTAGAGAGAATGGATCAAAGTAGAATGACTTGGAGAGCATATAAATCTGTAGGGGAAGGAAGGCAGGGTAGGGGTCATCCTCAAAAATGTTGGAGGGAGGGGGGGAAAGGAGGTTTTGGGGGCGAGGGGCTTGGACTTCCAGGAAGCGTCTTAGATAGGAGTGAATGGAGACAAATTGGTTTTGGGGCCTGACGAGCTGTTGGAGTGTGAGCAGGGTAATATTTAGTGAAGAGATTCAGGAAAACCAGTTATTTTTACATAGTCAGACTTGAGTACTGAAAATGGGAAGTACAATGTTTGCACTTTCAAGGAGGGGTTTGGGATATTGGCAGTTTGGAGGGATGTTGTATATCTTTATATATGCTTTTAAACTGTTGTATCTGGGCGCCTCTGCAAAGACAGTGATTATGTATGAGTGAGGTGAAAGTGTTGAATGATACACAAATAACCCGCACATAAAAGAGAGAAGCTTACGACGACGTTTCGGTCCGACTTGGACCATTGACAAAGTCACTTTGTCAATGGTCCAAGTCGGACCGAAACGTCGTCATAAGCTTCTCTCTTTTATGTGCGGGTTATTTGTGTATCGTTCCAGTCACGGTATTGTGCCTTTTTGTTATTTATTTGTGTTGAATGATGAAAGTATTTCCTTTTTGGGTCATCCTGCCTCGGTTGGAGACAGCGGACTTGTTGGGAAAAAAAAAATAATGTATATTAGAGCTGATTTCCTCTGTTCTATTTATTACAGTAAACTACTGTGTGAACATTTTAAAAATACAGTGGACCTCCGGTTTTCAGCCAGTGCAGAAATTGAACACTTTTTTTTTTCGGTGAAATTTTACCCCCAGATTTTGTGCATCCGCTCAGAAATCATTGGTGCCACACGTATTCACCTGGGCCGTTCATATGTTCGTGACTCACTCTTTGGCACATTAAATGTCTTATTTTAGGTTAATATAGACATTTTTATTAATCCATCTGTGATATTTTCTTCAAAATTAAGAAGAAACACATTACATAGCATATAAACATGCCTTTGTTACTCTTTCACCAAGAGTTTCCCTCTAGTCTTACGCCATAGTTATAATACTAATAGTATGTAATAATAATCACTCGTGGGCCCACTAAATGTCTTATTTTACTTTAATATAGACACTTTCATTAATCCATCAATGTTATTTTCTTCAAAATTATATAAACACGTTACATATATAGTATGTATATAAAAACATCCAATGTTTATATGCGATGTATGTTTAATAAAAAAAAATCACTCGAGCACATTAAATGTCTTGTTTTAGGTTAATATAGACATTTACATTAATTCATCTGATATTTTCAAAATTATATAAGAAACATTACATAGCATATAGCATATCAACATGCAATGTTTATATGCTATTGAGTGATGAGTCTGGTGGAGGGTAAACATTGTTTTCTCTGGTCAAGCGTTTGAGAAAACCGTGAATCTGGCGTCAAACCCACTACCAGTATAGTATGCTTCTCATTTAACGACCAATTCTCTTACTGGCCTACTCTTAGGAACGGAACCCCGTTGTTAAGTGGGGAGAGGCTGAATTTTTAAATTCTCGGTAGAGAAGGTACATCAAAAGTCTAAGTTGTATTTAAAAATCTTGATACAGTAAAAAAAAAAATAAGAAAGTAAGTCTCCTAAATGTTAAATACTTGCTAATGCATTGTCCTTGTACCCCATCTACAGGTCCTCACCACTTGATTGAAAACTCCCCAAACACACTTTTTGTCTCAAAATCTTTCCTCTGCATTCCTTTCATCTCCACATACACAACACTTAGTATAATTCACTTTCCACATTCAACCCTTATTTTAATCCACACAATCCTTGAATTTATGCATTTATATTCCTCCTTTTCCTTCCATAACTGATCAGTTTGTAAACCTACACATTTTTGCCAGATACCTGAAGTACCTGACGAAGAAATATCTCAAGAAGAATAACCTTCGTGATTGGCTGAGAGTGGTGGCACCCCCCACTGCCAAGGACACCTACGAGCTCAGGTACTTCCAGATCAACAATGAGGAAGAAGATGACGATGATGGTGACGAGTAAATCACAGCTCAATAAAATGTGAAGTTTATTTCGCCTTTCATTTACTACTGTGAATAGGCATGTTTTTTCCTTTTATTACAGATGTTAATTTCAATGGATAGTGACATTTAAAGCATCTAGTTTTACCTAGTAAAAAGCTGCTTAAAAGTATAATGTATCATGTACTTCCATGTATTAAATTTCATAACCAATTACCCAGAAACTGGCATCTCTAAAGTGCTACATAACCTTTGTGACACATGGGATTGTGATTTTTATTGTTAAGTATGGGACTCGCTTCCCATGATTAGTAAAAAAAAAAAAAAAAGGTATGGGACTACCAAATTTTTTGCAGATACTATTAAAAAATGGCTGACGGTAACTTTAGCACATCTCTGCTTAAGTATACTGCCTTTGACAACTTTTGGAGTGTAGAGAGAGAGAGAGAGAGGCAGTTCAGCCTGGGCGAGGCTTTTCTAAAATGCCTTTGTTCCTGTAAGCACCATTATTGCTGTGGGTTTAGCACTCCCTGTGAGAAGGTTCTCGATCTGATGAATTGGGCCTCTTGCCTTTTTTCCTCATGTTTAAATGCCTCCTACCCTCTCCGGTCATCCTTTGGAGATATGCCTTTGTAAATTAGGCTGGAGGCTGCCGAAAGGTTGGGCTTATAACGGAGGTCCCTCCCCTTGGGATCAAACATAACCTCACAGACAGCATAAACTAGGGTTTAGTGCTTCCCCGTGAATGTTATGCTCAGCCTTCCTTTCAAGGGAGGTTCTGTGCTGCTGGTCCTCCCCTCAAGGAAGGTTCCTTGATGTTGGTGAGGGGCTCTTGATTTAGGGAATTGGATCTGTGCTCCAGTTCCCCGAATTAAGCCTGAATGCCGTCCACATCCCCCCCCCCCCCCAGGCGCTGTATAATCCTCCGGGTTTAGCGCTTCCCCCTTGATTATAATAATGTGCTGCTGGTGGTAGCGCTGTATGACCCTTATGCGTTTAGAGCTTAAGTTTATTCAGGTATACACAAATAGTTGCATAATTATCATACGTAGCATGTGTAAAAAACCTAGGATAACCCAAAAAGAAAAGTCTGTGACAAGTCCATGCACTATAACTATGATTCCTGCCCCTCAGGGAAGGTTCCTAGATGCTGGTGAGGGACTTGATCTAGGGAATTTGATCTGCTCCAGTTCCCTGAATTGAGCCTGAATGCCCCTCAAGGAAGGTTCCTTGATGGTGAGGGGCTCTTGATTTAGGGAGTTGGATCTGTGCTCCAGTTCCCTGAATTAAGCCTGAATGCCTTCCATCCCCCCCATAGGTGCTATATAATCCTACGGGTTTAGTGCTTCCCCCCTTGATTATAATAATAATACTCCCCCACCCACAAGTGCTGTATATTCTACGGGTTTAGCGCTCCCCCTGGTTATAATCCCCTCGCTAGTATCGAGGTACCTCCCTTAAAAGGAGAGGTAATGTATTAAAAAAAAAAAACACGATGCTATAGCCCTTGTGTGCTGTATAGTCCTTGTGGCTTAGCGCTTCTTTTTTGATTATAATAATAATAGCCCTTGTGCCTTAGCGCTTTTTTTATTATAATAAATATGGTACTACCTCCACAGTTGATGTTGGTGAGGGGCTCTTGATTTAGGGAATTGGAACTGCTCCAGTTCCCCGAATTAAGCCTGAATGCCTTCCACATCCCCCCCCCCCAGGCGCTGTATAATCCTCCGGGTTTAGCGCTTCCCCCTTGATTATAATACCTCCACAGGTGGCCTGGTGGCTAAAGCTCCCGCTTCACACACGGAGGGCCCGGGTTCGATTCCCGGCGGGTGGAAACATTTCAACACGTTTCCTTACACCTGTTGTCCTGTTCACCTAGCAGCAAATAGGTACCTGGGTGTTAGTCGACTGGTGTGGGTCGCATCCTGGGGGACAAGATTAAAGACCCCAATGGAAATAAGTTAAAAGCCATGACGACTACTTTTTTTTGGGTTATCCTGGGGGCTAACTGGGGTTTAAAAACCAACAAATCTTTATCTTTGAAAGATTCCCTGCTAATGAATGTTAGAGAGGTTAAGAAAATTCCAACCCTTCAAGGGGGCCCGGCGAAAAGGGGTTTTCTGAGGGAATTAGACCTGCCGGCCCTTCCCCAGACCAAACCCAATTTCCCCCAATCTCCCCCCCCCCATCCCATCCTCCCCTTTTTTTTCCTTTCCCCCCCCCACCCCCCCTTTTTTTCCCCTTCCCCTTTTTGGGCCTTGGGATTTCTCCCACAGGCCGCTAGTTCCAGGTAGGGGAAAAATAAGGGGCCATCCCCTTCCTGAGGTTTTGGCGGGGGGTGGGTGGGAAACTGGACGCCTGGGATGTCCAACCCCCCGTATCCCGAGAGCTTTGGGTGTCTTTCGGCGAGGGGGGTACCCTAAGCCACCTTTTGGGTTCGGGGGGGTAAGGAGGAGCTTTGGGGGATATCCCCGCCCCTCTTTTGCCACCCAGGTAGCCGGGAGATGTGAGGTTGCTATCCCGGATTGTTAGTTACTACATGGGGGTAGGGGATGGGACTTCCATGTTTCATCTGGGCCCTTTGGTGTTGAGGTCCTCTTGGGGGGGAGGGATTTCTGGCCCTTCCCCTCCTAGAACATCCTCCCGGGGCCTCTTTTTTTTATTCTTTTTTTTTTTTATT